>NC_064842.1:62217856-62518428 GCF_024166365.1 Elephas maximus indicus
CATGATTTATTTATCCATTCATCCGTTGAAGGGCACCTTGGTTGCTTCCATGTTTTTGCTATTGTAAACAGAGCTGCAATAAACATGGGTGTGCATATATCTCTTCGTGTAAAGGTTCTTATTTCTCTAGGATATATTTCAAGGAGTGGGATTGCTGGATCGTATGGTAGTTCTATCTCTAACTTTTTAAGGAAGCGCCAAATTGATTTCCAAAGTGGTTGTACCATTTGACATTCCCACCAGCAGTGTAGAAGTGTTCCAATCTCTCCACAGCCTCTCCAACATTTATTTTTTTGTGATTTTTGGGTTAATGACAGACTTGTTGGAGTGAGATGAAATCTCGTTGTAGTTTCGATCTGCATTTCTCTAATGGTTAATGATCGTGAACATTTCCTCATATATTTGTTTAGCTACCTGAATGTCTTCTTTAGTGAAGTGTCTATTCATACCTTTTGCCCATTTTTTAATTGGGTTATTTGTCTTTTTGCAGTTGAGTTTTTGCAGTATTATGTAGATTTTAGAGATCAGGCACTGATCAGAAATCTCATAGCTGAAAACTTTTTCCCAGTCTGTAGGTAGTCTTTTTACTCTTTTGGTGAAGTCTTTTGATGAGCATAAGTGTTTGATTTTTAGGAGCTCCCAGTTATCTAGTTTTTCTTCTATGTTCTTTATAATGTTTTCTACACTCTTTATGCCATGTATTAGGGCTCCTAATGTTGTCCCTATTTTCTCTTCTAAGATCTTTATTGTTTTAGATTTTATATTTAGGTCTTTGATCCACTTTGAGTTAGTTTTTGTGAGTGGAGTGAGGTATGGGTCTTCTTTCATTTTTTTGCAAATGGATATCCAGTTATGCCAGCACCATTTGTTAAAAAGACTGCCTTTTCCCCATTTAACTGTTTTGGGGCCTTTGTCAAATATCAACTGCTCATACGTGGATGGATTTATGTCTGTATTCTCAATTCTGTTCCATTGGTCCATGTATCTGTTGTACCAGTACCAGGCTGTTTTGACTACTGTGGTGGTTAATAGGTTCTAAAATCAGGTAAAGTAAGGCCTCCCACTTCGTTCTTCTTTTTCACTAAAGCCTTATTTATCCGGGGCCTCTTTCCCTTCCATACGAAATTGGCAATTTGTTTCTCCATCTCATTAAAGAATGTCGTTGGGATTTGGATCGGACTTGCACTTAAGGTATAGATCACTTTTGGTAGAATAGACATTCTTATAATGTTAAGTCTTTCTATCCACGAGCAAGGTATGTTCTTCCACTTATGTAAGTCTCTTTTGGTTTCCTGCAGAAGCGTACTGTAGTTTTCTTTGTATAAATCTCTTACATCTCTGTTAAGATTTGTTCCTAAGTATTTTATCTTCTTGGGGGCTACTGTAAATGGCATTGATTTGGTGATTTCCTCTTCAGTGTTCTTTTTGTTGGTGTAAAGGAATCCAACTGATTTTTGTATGTTTATCTTGTATCCCGATACTCTGTTGAACTCTTCTATTAGTTTCAGTATTTTTCTGGAGGATTCCTTAGGGTTTTCTGTGTATAAGATCATGTCATCTGCAAATAGAGATAATTTTACTTCTTCCTTGCCAATCAGGATGCCCTTTATTTCTTTCTCTAGCCTAATTGCTCTGGCTAGGACTTCCAGCACAATGTTGAATAAGAGCGGTGAGGAATGGCATCCTTGTCTGGTTCCCGATCTCAGTGGGAATGTTTTCAGGCTCTCTCCATTTAGGGTGATGTTGGCAGTTGGCTTTGTATAAATGCCCTTTATTATGTTGAGAAATTTTCCTTCTACTCCTATTTTGCTGAGAGTTTTTATCATGAATGAGTGTTGAACTTTGTCAAATGTCTTTTCTGCATCAGTGGATAAAATCATGTGATTCTTGTCTTTTCTTTTATTTATGTGGTAAAAAAAAAAATATGTGGTAGATTACATTAATTGTTTTTCTAATGTTGAACCATCCCTGCATAACTGGTATGAATCCCACTTGGTCATGGTGAATTATTTTTTTGATATGTTGTTGAATTCTATTGGCTAGAATTTTGTTGAGGATTTTTGCATCTACATTCGTGAGGGATAGGGGTGTATAATTTTCTTTTCTTGTGGTGTCTTTACCTGATTTTAGTATCAGGGATATGGTGGCCTCATAGAATGATTTTGGTAGTATTCCGTACTTTTCTATGCTCTGAAATACCTTTAGTAGTAGTGGTGTTAACTCTTCTCTGAAAGTTTGGTAGAACTCTGCAGTGAAGCCATCTGGACTAGGGCTTTTTTGTTGTTGTTGTTGGGAGTTTTTTGATTACCTTTTCAATGTCTTCTTTTGTTATGGGTCTACTTAGTTGTTCTACCTCTGTGTTAGTTTAGGTAGGTAGTGTGTTTCTAGGAACTCATCCATTTCTTCTAGGTTTTCAAATTTGTTTGAGTATAGTTTTTCACAGTAATCTGACACGGCTCTTTTAATTTGACTTGGGTCTGTTGTAATATCGCCAATCTCATTTCTTATTCAGGCTATTTGCTTCCTCTCCTGTTTTTCTTTTGTCAGTTTGTAGGCAATGGTTTATCAATTTTTTGATTTTTTCAAAAACCAGCTTTTGGTCTTAATTCTTTCAATTGTTTTTCTCTTTTCTATTTCATTTAGTTCAGCTCTAATTTTTATCATTTGTTTTCTTCTGGTGCCTTTGGGTTTCTTTTGTTGCTCTCTTTCTATTTGTTCAAGTTGTAGGGATAGTTCTTTGATTTTGGCCCTTTCTTCTTTTTGGATGTGTGCATTTATTGATATAAATTGCCATCTGAGCACCACTTTTGCTGTGTCCAAAAGTTTCAGATAGGAAGTGGTTTCATTCTCGTTGGATTCTATGAATTTCTTTATTCCATCTTTGATATCTTCTATAATCCAGTCTTTTTAAGCAGGGTATTGTTCAGTTTCCAAGTGTTTGATTTCTTTTCCCTGCTTTTCCTGTTATTGATTTCCACTTTTATGGCCTTATGGTCAGAGAAGGTGCTTTGTAATATTTCAATGTTTTGGATTCTGCTAAGGCTTGCTTTATGACCTAATATGTGGTCTATTCTAGAGAATGTTCCATGTGCACTAGAAAAGAAAGTATAGTTGGTTGCTGTTGGGTGGAGTGTTCTGTATATGTCTACGAGGTCAGGTTGGTTGATTGCGGCATTTAGATCTTCCCTGTCTTTATTGAGCTTCTTTCTGGATGTCCTGTCCTTCACCAAAAGTGGTGTGTTGAAGTCTCTTACTATTATTGTGGAGCTGTCTATCACACTTTTCAATGCTGATAGAGTTTGTTTTATTTATCTTGCAGCCCTGCCATTGGGTGCATCGATATTTAATATGGTTATATCTTCTTGGTGTATTGTCCCTTTAATCATTGTATAGCGTCCTTCCTTATCCTTTCTGATGGATTTCACTTTAAAGTCTATTTTGTCAGAAATTAATATTGCCAGTCCTGCTCTGTTTGGATTGTTGCTTGCTTAATATATTTTTTTCTGTCCTTTGAGTTTTAGTTTGTGTCTCTAAGTCTAAGGTGTGTCTCTTATAGGCAGCATATAGAGGGATTTTGTTTTTTTAATCCATTCAGCCACTCTCTGTCTCTTTATTGGTGCATTTAGTCCATTTACTTTAAGGATAATTACGGATAGGTATTAATTTAGTGCTATCATTCTGATGTCTTTTTTTGTCTGTTGACAGCTTCTTTTTCCCACTTGATTTTATGTGCTGGGTAGATTTTCTTTATATATTGTCCTTTCCTCATATTTGTTGTCATTGATTTTGTTTCTGCTGAGTCTGTATTTTTCCCTTGTATTTTATTTTGATGAGTGGGATAGTTTGTCTCCTTTGTGGCTACCTTATTTTTTACCCCTATTTTTCTAAATTTATAACTAACTTTTATTTCTTTGTATTGACATATCTTCCTTTCCATATGGAAGGCGTATGATTACATTTCTTAGTCCCTCTTTATTGTTTTAATGTCGTCTTCTTTTATAAAAGAACATCGCCATTACCCTGTGTTGGGCTTTTGTTTTGTTTTTTAATCTTGCTTTGATTTTTTTTGGATTTCCCTGTCTGGGTTGACTTCTGGTTGCTCTGCCCAGTGTTCTAGTCTTGGGTCGATACCTGATATTATTGATTTTCTACCAAAGAACTCCCTTTAGTGTTTCTTGTAGTTTTGGCTTGGTTTTTATGAATTCCCGCAACTTGTGTTTATCTGGAAATGTCTTAAATTCACTTTCATATTTAAGAGACAGTTTTGATGGATATATCATTCTTGGCAGGCAATTTTTTTCTTTCAATTTTTTAAATATGTCATCCCATTGCCTTCTTGCCTGCATGGTTTCTGCCGAGTAGTCCGAGCTTATTCTTATTGGCTCTCCCTTGTAGGTGACTTTTCTTTTATTCCTCGCTGCTCTTATAATTGTCTCTTTATCTTTGATTTTGGCAAGCTTGATTATAATATGTCTTGGTGACTTTCTTTTAACATCTACCTTATGTGGAGTTCAATGAGCATCTTGGATAGATATCTTCTCATCTTTCACAATATCAAGGAAGTTTTCTGCCAACAAATCCTCAACAATTTTCTCTGTATTTTCTGTTATCCCTCCCTGTTCTGATACTCCATTCACTCGTGGGTTATTTCTCTTGATAGAGTCCCACATGATTCTTAAGGTTTCTTCATTTTTAAAAAATTCTTTTGTCTGATTTTTCTTCAAATATATTAGTGCCAAATGATTTATCTTTGAGTTCAGAAATTCTAGCTTCTACTTGGTCAATTCTGCTCCTTTTACTTTCTATTGAGTTTTCTAATTCTGTAATTTTATTTTAATCTTCTGAATTTCTGGTTGCTGTCTGTCTATGGATTTTTCCAGCTTATAAACTTTTCATTATGTTCCTGAATAATCTTTCTAATTTCTTCAGTGGCTTTATTTGTGTGTTCCTTGGCTTGTTCTGCATATTGCCTCATTTCCTCCCTGATGTCTGGAAGGGTTCTGTATATTAAAGTTTTGTATTCTGCATGTGGTAATTCCAGGAATGCACTTTCATCTAAAAGCTCCCTGATTTCTTTGTTTTAAAAGCCTGTTGAGGTGATTATGGCCTGTTTCTTTATGTGACTTGATATTGACTGTTGTCTCCGAGCCATCTATAAGTTATTGTATTAGTTTATGCTTGCTTACTGTGTCATACCTGCTTGCTTTGTTTTGTTTTGGTGTACCCCTATGGGTTGCTTGAGTGAGCTATCTTGATTATTTTCACCTTTGGAGCTCTGGTGTCCTGTCCCCAGCTGGCTAGACCTGTTATCAGGTATATCAGTCAAGGAGTCCCTTCAGTTTTCTTGTATGAATTCAGGTCAGGTTTCCAGGTAGCTGATATCAAGTGCGTGGTACAAGCTCTATCCTACAGTCTTAAAGGGGCAGAGATGATTGGCGTATATACGCATATCTGATTGCAGCAGGGGGTCACACTCTGAGCAAGGCAGGGGGCTGAGAACCGACCCCGAACTGTCTCTGAGGAAAATGCATCTCTGTTCCCTAAAGCGTGCTGGTGGGTGGGCTCTGAAGAGGGACCATGGGCACACAAAGTTTATGTTGTAAGGACTGGGAGGTGCCAGTTATCCCTGGACCCCTCTCACGGGTGGCTGGGCAACCCAAGTGGAGCCACCAGTCCTTAGGTCCCCATTGTGGGTAGGTGAGGAGCTTGTTTAATAGGCAAAGCAATGTCAAATGTCAAACACCTACCTTTCCACCACACTGCTGAAATGGTTGGAGTTTGCCAGCCAGGGCCTATTCTCCCAAAATAGGCCTACACAGGTCCATGCAGAAGAGAAAGGTGCTCAAGGTCCAAGGACGGTTTATGCCTGGACAGGAGCTGCTTCTGTCCTGAGTTCCCCCAGTTAATGGAGCTAGCAAATTATCTTTTCCCCCCACTTGCAAATTTTTTCCTTCCCCAAGGCCGGGAGGATGGCTCCAGGTGCTCAGCAGGGTCTATCTCAGGCCTAGGGATTCAGCTGCTTAAGCTGGCTTGGGGGTTAGCGGGGCGTGGTAAAATATATGCAAGTACTTAGCTTTTGCCAAGAGCGCCCTTCTCCTCAGATTCCGGAGGTGTGAGTGGGCTGTGTGGCTGCTGCTTCTCCCTGAGGAAACTGTGGTCCAACGCTAGTACCAGTCTGCCGCCAATGCTGCCGCCGCCGCAGTCGCTCTGGGAATGGTGCCTGAGGGCTCCCCGTGATTCAGGCCCAGTAACTCCTCTCCGCTTCTGAATGGTCTCTTCCATCCCCTGCTCCTCAGTTCATTGTCTAAGCTTGCCTTTGATGCTCAGAGCTCCCAGCTTGTCACAAATATACTCGTTTCACTTGTTTATTCGGGTCTTTGTTGTAAAGAGGGCTCGATGGAAGCGCCTGTCTATTCTGCTATCTTGGCTCTCTGGTTTTTACTTAGAAATCTACATTTGACTAATCAAGCATTTTTAATAACTATTGACTTTATATTTAATATTTAATACTGAGTAAGTGAACACAACTCAGAATAATAAACTATACAAAGAAACAAAAAGCTTTTCATTTTCTCTCAAAGTATATGGGGTTCTCTAAAATAAAAGCACAAATTATTCAGTTAATGGAATTGTCTACTGCAACAGTTTAGCAGAGATATTAAAACTTGCATTTCATTATAATTCAATCCAAGTCAAAATGAGAAGTCTGTCACTTCAAAAATCAAGCCAACTGATAAACATAAAATTGGAAAAATAACTCAGATTTTGATGACTGTAAATGCATTGCCAAGGAATACAGCTTTATTTAAAGAAAAATATTACAAAGAAACTTGATTATTAATCTGGAACAACAGCAGCAAAGATGAGTTTTTTTCTTTTTTGTCCAAAATAGAAGTGTTTTATGTATGTATAGCATTAAATTCATTTTTTCTTAGTTTTAAAACATTTTACTGATTTAAATATACAGCATATGCCATGCCTGAATCAAAACTCATTAAACTGAGATGAGACCATTACCACTTACAGTAACTGGCAGAAAAGCAATTGACTTTGGAAGTTAAAAATATTGCCTAAAGCAGTTATTTGGAAGTCGCTTTGAATAATTGTTCAGGCAAAAGAACTTACAATTCATTTTTCATTTGCAACAAAGTGCAAGATAGAATCTGTTGTTGTTAGGTGCTGTCCAGTCAATTCCCATTCATAAAGACCCTACGTGCAACAAAACAAAACACCACTCAGTCCTGCGCCATCCTCGCAATCGTTGCTATTTTCAGCCCGTTGTTGCATCCACTGTCTCAGTCCATCTCGTTCAGTGTCTTCCTCTTTTTTGCTGACCCTCTGCTTTATCAAGCTACTAATAATTTGTTTTACTCTTATGGAGAAAACCTTCACCCAATAAAAAAGTTTGGCATTGATTTTTTAAAACTCGCAATACTATTTGTGTAACTACATTTTAAAAACAAGTTCTGAAATTAGAATAGCTGTTTCCTTTTTGGAAATTTTTTTGTGCTCTCTCAAGTATGATTGTTTTAAAATATTAACATGATTATACTATGATTATATTAATACAAGAAAACGTTGATGAGGCAGATCAAAGGTAAATCAGAATTAGAAGCTGTTTTCATCTTAAACTTGCCAAATTTTTAGTGACAGCAAAAAATTTATTGTTTTAACAATATTTTAAAAATACCAATATTAGACGATAATGTCAAATACTCAGAATGAAAATTTCACAATTGAATTGGCATTCATGGAAGATAGATACCCAAAATCCCTAAAGATTATTTCCTTTCTTAGCTCCCCTGTGCCATCCCAAAGGCATCTTCAAGCTCTCCCTTCATAATCACAAGTTGGAGACAAATGCTTAAAACTCACACAACAATGTCCAAAGCAGGAAGGGGATATCAAAGGGGTCTGTCTTAGTTATGTAGTTCTGCTCTAACAGAAATAACACAAGTGGATGGCTTTAATAGACAGAGATTTATTCTCTCACAGTCTAGGAGGCTAGAAGTACAAATTCAGTACACCAGCTCTCGGGAAATGCTTTCTCTCTCTCAGTTCTGGGGGAAGATCTTCATCATCAGTCTTCCCTAGGTCAAGAAGCTTCTCAGCACAAGAACCCCGGGTCCAAAGAACACGTTCTGTTCCCGGCACTTCTTTCTTGGTGGCATGAAGTCCCTATCTCTGCTTGCCTCTCTCTCCTGTAAAATAAAAGATGATGCAGGCCCCGCCTCAGGGAAACTCCCCTTACATCAGATCAGAGCTGTGTTGCATCCCACCCTAATCCTCTTTAACATAACCTAACCTTGCCTTATTAACCACACGTTAGAGATTAGGATTTACAACACATAGAATAATCACATCAGATCACAAAACAGTGGACAACCACACAATACTGGGAAACCCTGGTGGCATAGTGGTTAAGTGCTATGACTGCTAACCAAAATGCCAACAGTTCAAATCCACCAGGCATTCCTTGGAAACTCTATGGGGCAGTTCTACTCTGACCTGTACGGTTGCTATGAGTAGGAATCGACTTGAGAGCAACAGGTTTTTTTTTATTTAATATTGTACTGGGAATCATGGCCTAGCCAAGTTGACACACATTTTGGGGGACATAATTCAATCCATAGTAGGGTCCTTGTCACATTATTTTTTTTTCCAGAGGCCCTTATCTCATTGGATAGAACTGGAACATATGATTTTTGAAAAATTTACTGTAAAAGGCAAAACTCTGTCAATTAGAAAGAATGTAGCAGGGAGTGGACATCAGGGAGGCAACCAAAAATATCCAACATGATCTCTAGGTGCCCAACAAAAGGCTTCCATTAACTATAGTTCGTAGACACCAGGTTAAACAAAGTTCAACAGTTTCTTTACTGCTGGACCTCTTACTCTCTTTAAAGACTTTTCTTTTGCATCATCTGTCTCCAAAAATAAAAAGAAGTGTGGCACCTTTTACATGTTAATTGGATCCAAGTACCAAAATGTTTTCATCTCATCACATAGGATTAGTGGTCCCCATTGGCAGACTTTCAAAAACACTTAAATAGGATCACGCTTCACTGAACAAAAGTAGAAGAGTTGTATTATTTCATTGACCTGTGATTTTGTACAAACAATATTCTTTAACAAAGGAAATATAATAAAACTTTTTAAAGTTACAATATAATGTTTATTTACTTGCAAAGCACAGAAATCCACTCAAGCTAGCTAAAATGAAGAGAGGGCATAATGAAAGTCCACAAGACAGGTGCAAAACTCAATTGAAGAATTTGGGAACCAGAAAAAAAATTAGAGTCAGCAAGTTAATTTTTTCCTAATTCTCAAACTCTTTGACATTCTCTCTCTCTCTGTGTCTCTCTCACACCACACACACATACACACACACACACATATACTCCAAATTTCTCTCTCCTCTTCATCCACTGTTTTCTCATATGGGCAAGACAAATGATGACTGCCGAAATCCTGGCTTTACACTGAGTGTTCTGTTCAGACACTGTGATATCTGATTATATCCTCTGGTTTGCTATTATCGTTGTTTTATGTTCCAATTTTGGGTGGAGCTGAGGAAAACTCTAGTAATAACATTGATCAAAATATGAAATAAGGGTATATAGATGCAAATATGGAAAATAAAATCCAGAGATCTAAAACTGATATCAGATACATAGTGTTGACATTTATAATGTAATATAAAAAATAAAAATAAAAACTATTGCTGTTCAGTCGATTCCGACTCATAGTGACCCTATAGAACAGAGTAGAACTGCCCCATGGTGTTTCCAAGGAGCACCTGGTGGATTTGAACTGCTGACTCTTTTGTTAGCAGCCGTAGCACTTAACCACTATGCCACCAGGGTTCCCTATAAACCCAAGTGTATCAAACAATGCTGAATGTTAAGTGTTTTTTCATCTCTGTATTTAAAAATGTGGACAAAATGAAATAAGACAAATGTAATGCCAATAATAATAATGATGATTGAGAGAGAAAATGCTTAATAATGTTTTTTTAAAAAAGTGCTTTATTCTATAAATAAGTAAATTAATACCATATATATATACACACTCCGACGGCACTGGGTTTTGTATACACACTCAATATAGAGAGAGAGAGAGAGAGAGTGAGCCCTCGTGGCACAGTAGTTAAGAGCTCAGCTGCCAACCAAAATGTTGGCAGTTCAAATCTACCAGCTGCTCCTTGGAACCCTGCAGGGCAGTTCTACTCTGTCCTATAGGGTCACAATGAGTCAGAGTCAACTCAATGGCAATGGGTTTCAAATATATGTATATACTTAAAAAAAAAAAAAAAAGGGGGCAGTATATATTATGGAAACCCTGGTGGCATAGTGGTTAAGTGCTACAGCTGCTAACCAAAAGGTCAGCAGTTTGAATCAACCAGGTGCTCCTTGGAAACTCTTTGGGGCAGTTCTACTCTGCCTTATAGGGTCACTACGAGTCGGAATTGACCCAAGGGCAACAGAGATATACATTATCCTCTTAATCCTTTCCCAGTAACAGGGAGCACTATTATATTCAGCCTTTTTTTTTTTTTTTTTGTAAAATAATTAACTATGAGGTAAGATTTTTAGTGTTATTTATATAACATAAGCCTTAATACTCATTTGGCCTTCTTGGTGTTGCATAAACATAGGGTAACTTACTCTAAACACAGGGTCATTATACCTGCTTTTTCCTTTGCCTTCACTAGATACGTGCATGGCTTATACCTTCATTTCTTTCCGTTCTCTATGCAAATGTTAACTTGTTTGATAAATTTTCCATTAATACTTGTGTAAGATAATAACTTGTCCCTATTCCTACTCCATCTGGTATCCACACACTTTACCATGTAACTTGGCTGTTCCTCCCACCAAAGGTAGAATGAATTTCTTTTTTCCCTATCTTGGACAAAGTCATAAAATTTGTTTTCGCCAATCGGATGTTAGCAGATGAAACGCAAGCAGAGGCTTGGAATGTATGTGAGGCTGGGCTTTCCTTCTTTTTCCTTTGCCATTAATCAGCATGAAAAGAGCTTCCCAAAGTGGCTGATGCTCCTTTTATTTGGTCCCCAAATATGGAGTAAATTTGAACTCAACCAGCAAGAAGGAGCGCATCTACGGAAATGATATCTGTCTAAACTGATAAACCTTCAGGTGACCTTCAAAGATTCGAGTAATTATTTTTTGTCTGAAGGCTCTAAGTCTTGAGGTGTTTTGTTATGCAGTATTGCCTTATATAAAACAATAAATCCCACCCTGACCCAACTTTATAATCCTCCATAACAGTAACAAATTTAATATATCATACATTCCCTTGTGTATGTATTTATTATATCTCTCCCCTTTCATTCTCACCCATTAAAATGTAAGCTTCATGAGGGCAGCTGTCTGTAGTTTTGTTCAGTGCTGTTTCTCTAATGTTTTTAGCACTGTGTGGTACATGTTGTTGTTTTGTGCTGTTGAGTTGATTCCAATGCATAGAGCCCTGGTTGCACAGTGGTTAGGCACTTGGGTATTAACTGAAAGATCAGAGGTTTAAACCCTGCAGGAGAAAAATGTGGCACCCTTGGAAAGATTACAGCCTCGGAAACCTTATGGGGAAGTTCTACTCTGTCCTATAGGGTCACTATGAGTGTGGTA
The DNA here is from genome assembly GCF_024166365.1 of Elephas maximus indicus. Classification (NCBI taxonomy): domain Eukaryota; kingdom Metazoa; phylum Chordata; class Mammalia; order Proboscidea; family Elephantidae; genus Elephas; species Elephas maximus. Next base: position 62,229,502 of record NC_064842.1, read on the forward strand.
TATACTAGGTAGTTATTATGTAAGTTCTCATCAAGTAGATCATCATATTAACAAAGATCTCGATGCCATGGATGTTTCCATATAACTCTCTGTGTTTTTGTGTATGTTTGAAATGTATTTAATAATATATTTATTTAATAATAAAAGTGCTGTTTGTGAGCCATCAAAAGGATCTACCACGACTGGCTACCATGATCCAAATCAAGAGAATGGCACATTACCCTTGTTGTTGTTAGGTGCCTTTGAGTTGGTTCCAACTCATAGCGACTCTATGCATAACATAACCAAACACTGTCTGGTCCTGCGCCATCCTTACAATCGTTGTTATGCTTGAGCCCTTTGTTGCAGCCTCTGTGTCAATGTACCACGTTGAGGGTCTTCCTCTTTTTATAGTTTGGACATGTTGTCAGGAGGGATCAGTTCCTGGGGAAGGACATCATGCTTGGTAGGCTACAGGGTCAGCGGAACTTACCCGTAGCACCTAAAATAATGCCTGATATGTAGACATTGTTTAGTAAAAATTTATAGGATGAATAAATTAAACAAAAAATGACATCTAAATCCCAGGTGAAAGAATCTTAGTGTTTGCATGTGTTTCTTATATCTGCCACCTCCCAAGGCAGATCTTTTTTTTTTTTTTTCTTTAATTTGACTAGTGTCTATTCCAGAGATAAACTCAGGGTTTTATGTACTAAAACTTCGGGTTGTTTCTTATTTCACCTGATGATTTTAATAATAGAGGTACATGCCTGACCAGCTCCTTGTGGTTGAATAATTTAGACTAGTTATTTGGAGGTTCCTTAGTGAGGAGATAGTAGCTGCTGACAGTGGAGTGATGGCGAGAAGCCTTGTACTCTAGAAAACTCAGAAGAAAGTAATTGGAAGATATTCTTCTGGCTGTTAAAGAGGATAGGCATCAACTTGACAGATTTCTCAGATGCAGTTACATTCCTAATTAAGTTTGATCAGATAGACTCCCACGTGTCTGTCAGTTTGTCATATTGTGGGGGCTTGTGTGTTGCTGTGATGCTGGAAGCTATGCCACCAGTGTTCAGATACCAGCAGGGTCACCCATAGAGGACAGGTTTCAGCTGAGCTTCCAGACCAAGACAGACTAGGAAGAAGGACCTGGCAGTCTACTTCCGAAAAGCATTAGCCAGTGAAAACCTTATGAATAGCAGTGGAACATTGTCTGATATAGTGCTGGAAGGTGAGCCCCCCATGTTGGAAGGCACTCAAAAGATGACTGGGGAAGACCTGCCTTCTCAAAGTGGAGTCGACCTTAATGACGTGGATGGAGTAAAGCTTTTGGGCCTTCATTTGCTGATGTGGCATGACTCAAAAGGAGAAGAAACAGCTGCAAACATCCAATAATAATCGCGACCTGGAATGTACAAAGTATGAATCTAGGAAAATTGGAAATCGTCAAAAATGAAATGGAATGCATAAACATTGATATCCTAGGCATTAGTGAGCTGAAACGGACTGGTATTGGCCATTTTGAATTGGACAATCATATAGTCTACCATGCTGGGAATGACAACTCGAAGAGGAATGGTGTTGCATTCATCATCAAAAAGAATATTTCAAGATCTATCCTGAAGTACAACACTGTGAGTGGTAGGATAATATCCATACGCCTACAAGGTTTTTTTTTTTTTTACAAGGAAGACCAGTTAACACGACTATTATTCAAATTTATGCACCAACCACTAGGGCCAAAGATGAAGAAAAAGAAGATTTTTATCAGCTGCTACAGTCTGAAATTGATTGAACACACAATCAAGATGCATTGATAATTATTGGAAATTGGAATTGAGAAAGTTGGAAACAAAGAAGAAGGATCAGTAGCTGGAAAATATGGCCTTGGTGATAGAAACAATGCCGGAGATCAAATGATAGAATTTTGCAAGACCGATAACTTCTTCTTTGCAAATACCTTCTTTCACCAACATAAATGGTGACTATACACATGGACCTCACCAGATGAAACACACAGAAATCAAATTGACTACATCTGTGGAAAGAGACGATGGAAAAGCTCAATATCATCATCAGAACAAGGCTAGGGCCTGACTGCGGAACAGACCATCAATTGCTCTTATGCAAGTTCAAGCTGAAACTGAAAAAAATCAGAGCAAGTCCGTGAGAGCCAAAATATGACCTTGAATATATCCCACCTGAATTTAGAGGCCATCTGAAGAATAGATTTGATGCATTGAACGCTAGTGACTGCAGACCAGACGAGTTGTGGAATGACATCAAGGACATCATCCATGAAGAAAGCCAGAGGTCACTGAAAAGACAGGAAAGAAAGAAAAGACCAAGGTGGATGTCAGAGGAGATTCTGAAACTTGCTCTTGAGAGTGGAACAGCTAAAGCAAAAGAAACAATTGATGAAGTAAAAGAACTGAACAGAAGACTTCAAAGGGCCTCTCGAGAAGAAAAAGTAAAGTATTATAATGACATATGCAAAGAGCTGGAGATGGAAAACCAAAAGGGAAGAACACGCTCAGAGTTTTTCAAACGGAAAGAACTGAAGAAAGAATTCAAGGCTCGAGTTGCAATAGTGAAGGATTCCAAGGGGAAAATATTAGACGACATAGGAAGCATCAAAAGAAGATGGGAGGATTACACAGAATCATTATACCAAAAAGAATTAGTCGATATTCAACCATTTCAAGAGGTGGCATATCATCAGGAACCGATAGTACTGAAGGAAGAAGTCCAAGCTGCTCTGAAGGCATTGGTGAAAAACAAGGCTCCAGGAATTGATGGAATATCAATTGAGATGTTTCAACAAACAGATGCAGTGCTGGAGGTGCTTGCTCGTCTATGCCAAGAGATATGGAAGACAGCTTCCTGGCCAACTGACTGGAAGAGATCCATATTTATGCCTATTCCCAAGAAAGATGATCCAATCAAATGTGGAAATTATAGAACAATATCATTAATGTCAAACGAAAGTAAGATTTTGCTGAAGATCATTCAAAAACAACTACAGCAGTATATCGACAGGGAACTGCCAGAAAGTCAGGCTGGTTTCAGAAGAGGACATGGAGCCAGGGATATCATTGCTGATGACAGATGGATCCTGGCTGAAAGCAGAGAATACCACAAGGATGTTTACCTGTTTTTTATTGACTATGCAAAGGCATTTGACTGTGTGGACCATAACAAACTATGGATAACACTGCGAAGAATGGGAATTCCAGAACACTGAATTGTGCTCATGAGGAACCTTTACATAGATCAAGAGGCAGTTGTTCAGACAGAACAAGGGGATACTTACTGGTTTAAAGTCAGGAAAGTTGTGCGTCAGGGTTGTATTCTTTCACCATACCTATTTAATCTGTATGCTGAACAAATAATACGAGAAGCTGGACTATATGAAGAAGAATGGGGCATCAGGATTGGAGGAAGACTCATTAACAACCTGTGTTATGCAGATGACACAACCTTGCTTGCTGAAAGTGAAGAGGGCTCAAAGCTCTTACTAATGAAGTTCAAAGACCACAGCCTTCAGTATGGATTACACCTCAACATAAAGAAAACAAAAATCCTCACAACTGGACCAATAAGCAACATTATGATAAACAGAGAAAAGATTGAAGTTGTGAAGGATTTCATTTTACTTGGATCCACAATCAACAGCCATGGAAGCAGCAGTCAAGAAATGAAAAGGCGCATTCCATTGGGCAAATCTGCTACAAAGGACTTCTTTAAAGTGTTGAAGAGCAAAGATGTCACCCTGAAGACTAAGGTGTGCCTGACCCACGCCATGGTATTTTCAATCGCATTATATGCACGCGAAACCTGGACAATGAATAAGGAAGACCGAAGAAGAGTTGACACCTTTAAATTGTGGTGTTGGCTAAGAATATTGAATATACCATGGACTGCCAAAAGAATGAACAAATCTGTCTTGGAAGAAGTGCGGCCAGAATTCTCCTTAGAGGCAAGGATGGCAAGACTGCATCTTACACACTTTGGACATGTTGTCAGGAGTGATCAGTCCCTGGAGAAGGACATCATGCTTGGCAGAGTACAGGGTCAGCGGAAAAGAGGAAGACCTTCAACAAGGTGGATTGACACAGTGGCTGCAACCATGAGCTCAAGCATCACAACGATTGTAAGGATGGCACAGGACCGGGCAGTGTTTCGTTCTGTTGTGCATAGGGTCACTATGAGTCGGAACCGACTTGACGGAGCCTAACAACAACAATCAGATAGAGAAAAATCCTAGTCCATATAAACTCAGAGAGTACTTAGAAGAAAAGGAAAATTTTGGGAACATTATGAAAAAAATATCAAAGACTGGGAAAAAAGTAAGTTAACTGGGTCTGAGTCCTGAAAATAATATATTTGAAAGATAAAGTAAAATAGAGTGTTTCTGAAGGCAGCAAGAAAAATGAACATTTTATAAATTTAGCAAATTGTAGCAGATGATTAATTTGTTTCAAAATATGTACTAAAGCACAGAAGATATAGAATAGATATATAACTTAAGCTTCCCCATGTTGTGCTTTTTTTTTATTATTATTCATTCTTTCATTTACCAAATATACCTAAGTATATATGGCTGCTATGAGTCATCTGGATGGCAACAGGTTTTGTTTTATTTTTTTTTGTTAGAGATACTTAAAAATATTTAGACATGCTCTTCAGAAACTCACAATCTAGAAAATGAGATTCTTAAAGATATAGGTTATATGGAGATATAGGTTAAATGTAGTGCTAAGTTCTTATGCCGAATCTTTCATAAAGGTTAAAATGTAAAATCATATTTTATCCCAGAGGTGAAGTGAAGAGATTAGACATACATTATCAGTGCTAAGTTTCCTGATATTGGATTATGTCCTTGGACATTCATAGCTGAAAGCTAAGTGTGGGTCTATCGCTTCATAAATCTTAGTAAAAATCTTAGTAAAAATCAGCATCATTCTCTGGTTTCTTATCCACTCTCACCATAATGACCTTCTGCCAAACACATTCTCATCTTGGGGCCTTCGTATTTGATGTTTCCTCTACTTGGAAAGTCTTTCCCCCAGATATCTGCCCAACTCATTTCTTACCTCCTTCAGGTATTTACTCACGCTTCTTTCAGAGTTTTATCTCCATGTGCAGAACAATACCTGGTATACAGTAAGCACTCAATAAATATTTATTGAGTAAAAGAAGGATGAAAATAAGGAAGGAGGGGGGAGATAGGGAGGCAAGGAGGAAAGAAGGAAGCAATTTCTGTCAAAACACTATTATAGTGAGTCCACAGCAACTTGTTCACAAGCCCAGGAATAGTAAGCGTGACTAATTTTTGTAAAATTTTTGGTGGACTTATGTATAGGGTTGTTATGAGTTGTAATCCACTCAACAGCAACAGGTTTTTTTAGTTTAATGTCAGTATGTGGAATTAGAAAATGCACACTTAGATGTCCTCTGTCCCCTCTGGACAGAGAAAGCCTGCATGACCATCACGAACACTTAAGAGTGATTAAACAGGTGTTCAAACACTTACCCCAATTTGCATGTGCCCAAGAAACTCAATGATAAGAACTTGAACCTAGCTTGTCTGTTTAAATATATATGTACATCTACAAATGGTTATTTCTGATGGAATTACACAGGAAAAAAAGAGAGTGAGGTTGGTGATGATAAAAACTAGAAAGAAGAAAGAACAATAGAGTCCCTGGGAGCAAAATATAATGAGAAAATAATTATATGTGGGACCAGACTCAGGGATATGTTCTGATGATCAAAGATAGCAAGGATTCTAGAGTCTATGTGAGGCTCTGATTCAGAAGGTTCACAGATTCTTAGCAACCCTATGATAGCACTATTAGTCCAAATCAAGCAATGGTGCTGAGAAAATTGTTGCTCAAAGTCTGAATAGTAACTTTAAAATAATTTTATCACTAGAGGCACAAGCCATGGTTCTAAAATATCATCTAAAGAAGATGAATTTATGAAGAAAGCAAGTTTTCTGTATGGGTTAGAAAGAGTGATGAGCCTCAGAATTTAGTGGCTAATACCTCCAGTTAGTATTATGTCCATTTCACAAAGAATTTTGGAGATAAAATCCATCCAGACCCACTGCCAATGAGTCAATTCCAACTCATAACAACCCTATAGGATAGGGGGAAATTGTCCCATAGGGTTCCAAGACTGTAATCTTTATGTAAGCAGGCTGCCACATCCTTCTACCATAGAGCAGCTGGTGGGCTCATTCTGCCTACCTTTCAGTTGGAACGCACTTTATCCACTGCACCACCACAATAAACAGCCAAGTGTTAATGATGATTTGGTAGCACATATATGATAGGCTGGTAAAGTCCATGACATTTATTTGAAATATGCAGCACATGATTTTTATTAGGCACATTAGTTCTCTTAAAATACATCAGTATGATGTTTTAATAGAAATGGATATATTTTGTCACACCGAGGTTTGAGGCCACCAAGAAAGACACAGCTTACACATATGCATTGGATGGAACAATACTCACATAGACAAGAGACAGTGAAAGGTCACCTTCAAGAGTGGTTATTGGTCCCCATAGCCAGTGGGTCACTTCCCACAGACACTGCAGGGCTAGTGTTGTGCACACACCACTCTTATGTTGCAGCTGAGAGACCCGTTCTTTCCCTGGTAGGAACAGATATAGCAGTGAGGTTGGCCAGGTGTCATATGACACGCACACAGGAACAAAAAAAGAGGTACTTATTAGGCCCATAACAGGGAAGGAATTCCCTGGTAAGGAAGAAGAAGAAACTGGGACAGATGGAGGCCCAATTCCCAGCCTCCAATATCAGGGAACATTACAGGTCCTAGGCTCCTGATTAGTCAGTCAGGTGAGGGTCAAAGGGGCCACAGCAGTCCGTCCTCCCAAGATATTTCAATAATTCCAAAAATATCTACTGAAGATAGGATTTAAGAAGGTAGAAAATGTGGGGCCAGAGATGGGAAAAATACTACTTAAATTACATTGGGGTTTTATTTTAATCCTGGAGCAGTTTATACAAATAAAATGCCCAATTAATCAATATACCCTCAGAATAATATTTGCAGCTTGATATAAAATAAATTACAAAAGAAGAGCAAATCTCATCATTTAATTAAACACTGTTTAGAAAACACATTTATAAATCTAAAAATTGATAATTTTTAAATACCATGAAATAATGCTTTTAATTTAAATCTCCTGTCATAAACCATGTCTTATCAAATGAATCACATCAATATTTTAGATAAAAATATGTATTTCTATACTATTTTTCTCTGCCTCTCTATGTATATACATATGTACTACCCTATTTATTCAGCATTTAAGACTTCAAAGAACTTCATTAAATGTGTGGAATTAATTAAAATTCTTAGACGTCTTAATGAGTTTTTGAAGGAAAGTAAAATGAACACAAAAGGTATTAAAGTCTTGCACAAGACTAAAAAGACCCATGAGCCACAAAATACTGGTGATTCTGCAAGACCAATATGTCCATTAAAGTTTTTGGAAATACATCCGCTACTGTAACACATTCCTAAATATAAATTGATATTTGAGAATCACTACAGCTAATGGAAATATTGTGAAGTTTTCCACATTTGTAGTCACTTTCTCAAAGTCTATTTTGAGATTTTATATAAGCAAGGAATCCTTGAGGCCAGTACTGTCTATTCATCTACACACTCTCAGAACTTAGCACATTGTCTACTTCATCAAGTGTGCTCAATAAGTATTTAGGAAAAGAATAAATGAGCATCCTGAGGTTTCTCGTCAATCACTTCTCCTCACCAAGAGAGATGCCCTCCTGCCAATGAAGAACCTCTTCCCCCAGGGGTTTCTCCCCTAGTGAGAAAGGAAAGACCATTAAACTGGCGATTGGCAAACTCTTTCAAGCAACATCACATATCGTAATTTTAGATCAACCAACTGATGATAACATGTAAAATGCAAAAATCTAGTCACAATATATCCTACAGACTTTTTTTTCTTTCTTTTAAGCATCGTCAGAAAATTAGGGAGAAATACATGAGTATTCAGGGAATAAAAAAGAAAAAAGATTCATGTTGCTATGGGGACTAATAATTTACATATCAATCTGAGTTGATATTACCATAAAGTACAGTTGACTTTTGCTTTTTTTTCTAAACGTGTTTTGCTTCAGTCTCCAGAGTATTGAAAGTACTATTAAAGAGGTTTCTTAAACTTTCAACCTTGGGTTAAAGTAAGAATTTACGTATCAAGGATAATTAGAAAATATGAAGATGAACTTTGAGCTATTGCATTAAATTCCTAGTTTAACATCTGTATTTGTTTTTTATATTCTGACTCATAATTTCCATATAGTTTGCTCTTTGGCCTAATTTTATTTTATTATACTATATTATATGGAAGCCCTGGTAGCGAAGTGGTTAAGAGCTATGTCTGCTAACCAAAAGGTTGGTGGTTTGAATCACCAGGTGCTCCTCGGAAACTCTTTGGAGCAGTTCTACTCTGTCCCATAGGGTCGCTATGAGTCGTAATCGACTCCATGGCAATGAGTTTTTCTACTATATTATAATATATTGTATTACATTACATTAGAAGAGAATATTTATATTGTATTATCTGAGCTGCAAAAATTTTTAAAAAAACAAATATGCATAAATCCGTTATACCCTGCAGGAAAAAAAAAAAGAAACAAAATAATCTGCACATTGAAGTGCAGAAGGAGGATGTGTCGGAGGTTTGAGGAGAAAGGAGAAGATATGAATTATTCAGCTTGGAAAGTGGTGGAGTGAATGGTCTAGGGAATGTATTATGAACTTTAAGGACAAAGAAAGAATTCTGTAGAAATTCAAGAATAAAAGCAGATCACATATACAGGGTACAAATTAAAACAGTTTCAGATGTGTCCATAGCAGAAGCGGAGTCATGCCAACTAAGTTCTGGGAGATAAAGAATGTTGTCAGTCATTGTACTATTCTTAACTTATTCTACAAGTATAAATACAGTGGACAGACACTTCTTAAGTGGGAGAAATCAGAGTATTAAGTACTCATAGCCCATCTTGAAATAACCATTTGGTGATCAAATCCATCCAACCAACAAAGAGAGAAGAAATTGGGATGACTGGAAGGTAAGTGGATACTGTCTATTGAAATACAGATCTAAGGCTGACCAGCTACGGGAATTATGGTTAGGTTAGGGTGGAGGCAGGAGATAAGATGGAAAGAAGAGTAAATGTGCTGATGGCGTCATCTTTATGGTAAGGGATCTAAATCCCATTGCTGTTGAGTTGATTCTCATAGCGACCCTGTAGGACAGAGTAGAACTGCCCCACAGGGTTTCCAATGTTGTAATCTTTATGGAAGCAGACTGTCTGTCACATCTGTCTCCCAAGGAGCAGCCACTGGGTTTGAGCCTCCAACCTCGTGGTTAGCAGCCAAGCGCTTAACCACTGTGCCACCAGGGCTCCTCCTAGGGATCCAATAGATACCACAAAAAAATGTAAATATGACTAAATGATGCAAATACTTAATATTTGTACATACTTTTAAATTGAAAGAGATGTTTAAAAACTAATCTGTTATTGTGAAGAAATATGTATCTGAAGTATAGCAATTTCAATTGCGTTTCCCTGCCTTTAAAATAAACTTACACAATAAGTTTTGTTACAAATCAGCATAATTTTTCTCATATTATTATGTAGCTCACTATACATAAAAAGAAAAGTAACCAGAGACATTCATAAATTTTAGTGGTGATGATTATTTTCAGGAAGCAGGATATTGGTTGATTTTGCTTTATCTGTTTATTTTTGTAAATAATTTTAATTTATTTTGTTTTGAAATTGATCTTATATATTAAGTGCATGAAATTGTACATGTATTTCAACAAATGTAACCATTGCTCCCATGAAGAAGTATATCATTGTTCATAAAAACCCCCTGTGTATCTCTTTTGAACACAATTCTATTTCTCCTAGAAGCTACCGTTCTGAAATTTACATTAAATATTCTAATTTTCTTTATCATTGTATGATCTGTTTGCATCCCTAAGCAAGATGATTTAGTTGTGTCTGTTTTTGAAATCTAGAGAAAACAGTTATATTCTGCAATTTTGCTTTAATCTGTATTCACTCAAGATTCTGTAATAAGCTTTACCACACAGTTGCCGATAACTCCAGTTGGTTTATTTTATATCTCTATGGTTTGCAATGGTATGAATATACTATAATTTACTTCTCCATTCTGCTATTAATACACAATATAGTTGTTTCGAGTTTGTCACAATAATTAACAATCATATTGTTGTACAGGTGTTCTGGTCTGTATAAGGACTTATTCTTTGTAGACAAGTGTCTTTAGCTGTAGCAGATAATGCCACTCAGCTAGTCAAGTGTTTATACCTATTTACATTCCCACTATCAAAAGTCCCTAATCATGCTCTACAGCTGTTTCCTCACCAACACTTCACATTTCAAACTAATTTACAAATTGCTATTTGGTAATCACTGCTTTAGTAGATATGTTGTGGCATTTCGTTGTACTAAGAGCAGTTATTTCCCTGATTACTGAAGAGGCTGAACATGTTGTCTTTTTTATTGGCCATTTTTATGTCCTCTCTTGTGCAATTCCTGTTGAAGCTTTTTGCCAAGCTTTCAATTGAATTTTTCACCTTTGTGTTATTAGTCTACAGGAATCATTGTTAAAAAAAAAAAAAAAAAACAGTTGCCAACTCATGAGACCCCGACCCATGTGTTTCAGGGTAGAACTATACTCCATATGGTTTCCAACAGTTGTTGTCTTCACCTTTCCAAACTAGATCACCAGGCCTCTCTTCTGAGGAGCCTCTGGGTACATTCAAACCACCAAACATTCAGTTAGTTCCAAGCACTTAACCATTTGTGCTACTCAGGGACTGTACGTATACCATAGGCATAAAACCAAAACCAAACCCATTGCCACTGCATTGATTCCTACTCATAGCAACCCTGCAGTACAGGGTAGAAATGCCCCCATAGGGTTTTCAAGGATGTCCTCTTTACAGAAGCAGATGGCCACATCTTTCTCCCATGGAGTGACTAGTGGGTTCGAACCACCAACTTTTTGGTTAACAGCCGAGTGCTTAGCCACTGTGCCACCTGGACTCTTTTTATTGGTCATAGATGTTGCAACGGAAACCCTGGTGGCGTAGTGGTTAAATGCTACGGCTGCTAACCAAAGGGTCGGCAGTTTGAATCCACCCGGTGCTCTTTGGAAACTCTATGGGGCAGTTCTACTCTCTCCTACAGGGTCGCTATGAGTCGGAATCGACTTGACGGCACTGGTAGATGTTGCAAGTAACTTCTTCCAATTATTTATTTGCGTTTTGTTTATTCATTTTGTCTTGTTTATGAGCATTCTTAATTTTAACATAGTTTTGATCTGAATTTGTCAGTCTTTGCCTTTTTTATTTATAATTTTAATGCAATCTTAGTTTGCCGTTCTTTTTTGTTACTGCTTTTTTGTTTTTTGTTGTTGATTTCTTTGTTGTTGTCATGATAAGTGATATTGTCTTATATTCTCTTCATAATGCTTTTTTGTTTTCAACCTTTAATTTATCTGGAATTTATTTTTATGCATGATACAAGGTAAGAAACAAGGTTCATTTTTCTTCCATATGGGTAGACAATTAGAACGACTTACTCAAAAGGTTGTATTTTCACCAAGGCTCAAAGAACTTCTGTCACAAATGAATTTTCCTTGTATAGAAAATCCAAGCATAGGTTCTCAATTCTGTTCCGTTGGTTTATTTGTCAATCTGTACACAAATTGCATAATATTTTCCTTATTGTAACTTCATAATACATCTTTACATATATCTGAGTAGTTCCTTCCACCTAATTCTACAAACTTATTCCTGATCTCTGTATTTTCCTATAAATATTGGAATCATCCTGCCAAATTCCACAAAAATCCTGTTTAAAAACAGTTGAAATGCTTTAAACTATAAATCACTTTGAAGGGTACTTATAGCTTTACAATATTAAATTTTTGAACTAGATGCATGATATATTTCTTTTTAATAACTTCTTAATAACTTCATTAATTTTGAGTCTTTTTTTTAAAGTATAAAATTCCCTGTAGCTGAAGGACACATATTTTATTGGATTTATTCTAGCTTATCATAGGTATGCAGTTTTAATTGTATCTTTTATTTATATTTGTTATAGATTAATTTTTAATTATTTTTCTGGTACATAGAAAAATAATTTTGCATATTGGCGTTTTATCGAGTGACAATGTTACTTTCCCTTTTTCATTCTAATAGATGTAATCTCTACATTCTTTTGGATCTTCTATTAAAAAGAACAGGGCATCAAGACTGGAGGAGGGTCATTAATAACCTGTGTTATGCTGATGATGCAACCTTGCTCACTGAAGGTGAGGAGAACTTGAAGCACTTACTGATGAAGATCAAAGACTACAGCCCTCAGTATGGGTTACATATCAACATAAAAAAAAAAAAAATCCTCACAACTGGACCAATAAGCAACATAATTATAAACAGAGAAAAGGCTGAAGTTGTCAAGGATTTAATTTTATTTGGATCCACAATCAACATTCATGAAAGCAGCAGTCAGGAAATCAAAAGATGCATTGCATTGGGCAAATCTACTGCAAAAGACCTGTTTAGAGTGTTGAAAAGCAACGATGTCACCTTGAAGACTAAGGTGCATCTGACTCAAACCATGGTGTTTTCAATTGCCTCATATGCATGCTAAACCTGGACATTGAATAAGGAAGACCAACAAACTGACCCCTTTGAATTATGGTGTTGGCGAAGAATATTGAATATACCATGGACTGCTAAAAGAAAGAACACACCTATCTTGGAAGAAGAACAACCAGAATGCTCCTTAGAAGCAAGGATGACGAGAGCATGTTTCACATGCTTTGGGCATATTGTCAGGAGGGATCAGTCCCTGGAGAAGGACATCATGCTTGGTAAAGTAGAAGGTCAGTGAAAAAGAGAAAGACCTTTAAGGAGACAGACTGACACAGTGGCTGCAAAAATGGGCTCAAGCATAACAACGATGTGAGAATGGCGCAGGACTGGGTACTATTTCATTCTGTTGTACTTAAGTTTGCTATGTGTCAGAATCAACTAGACAGCACCTAACAACAACAACAACAACAATTCTTTTGGATCTACATCTTTTGAATTTTCTAGTGACTATCATCAGGTTTATTTCTTATTTGACAACTGTTAAAACTTCTAACTCATTGTCTGCACTACTAATTGGACAGAAAAAAAATTCCTTTTATTGGAAGTCTTCAATCTCAAAGAAACACAAAAAACAAATAAAAGTGTCAATCTTTTACAACTAAGTATGACATTTGCTGTAGTTTTCGTAGTTGATGTTCTCGTTTTGTTTACAGATAGCCTTTTTCAAGTTAAAGAAATTATCCATTTTATGATAGGCTAAATTTTTGCAAGTATTGTTTCTGCTTCTCCTGAAGTTATCATATTATTTTAGTTTCTAATCAGTTGCGATATTAACTTACATTTATTGATTTTAACATTGTTAAACTGTACTAGAGATAAATCCAGTTTGTTCAGGATGTATTTTTACTTATTTCTGATTTTGGCTGCAAATATTTTATTTGGAATTGTTACACCTCATTTCCCATGTGAAATTGGCTAAAATTTTCCTTTATCACATTGTCCTTGTAGAACTTTGATATCCCGTTTATTCCAGTATCATAAGATGAGTTGAACAATCTACTTTCTTTTTCTCTTCCCCAGAAGAGCTTCTATAAGACTGGAAATAATTATTCCATGTCTGCTTGTAGGATAAAGGTGAAGTCATCATGACCTTGAGTTTTATTTTGGGAAAGACATTGATTACTGATTCAATTTATTTAAAATACAGAGTATTCATTTAAAAAAAATTTTCCTTAGTCAATTTTGACAAGTTTTCCATTTATTTCATACCTATTTTCAAATATATTGCCATTAAATTTTTCATAATGTGGAAGATAGCTACTTGGTCAACCAACTAAAGAGATCAATAGTCATACCCATTCCAAACAAAGACAATTAAATGGAGAGTTAAAATTATCAAACAATGTCAGTAATATCACATGCTCAGAAAATTTTGGAGAAGATAATTAAAAAATGATTTATGTCAGACTTCCACAGAGAACTGCCAGAAGTTCAAGACAGATTCAGAAGAGGATGTGGAATGAGAGATATCATTGCTGATGTCAGATGGATCTTGATCAAAAGCAGAGAATACTAGAAAGATGTTTACATGTGTTTTGTCAACTACGTAAAGGCATTTGATTGTGTGAATCATAACAAATTATGGACAGCATTACAAAGAATGAGAATTTCAGAACACTTAATTGTGCTCATGTGCAACCTGTACATAGATCAAGAGGCAGTTCTATCCTTTCACCTTACTTATTCCACTTCTATGCTGAACAAATAATCTGAGAAATTGGACTATATAAAGATGAATGCAGCATCAGGACTGAAGAGGAATCATTAACAACCTGCAATATGCAAATGGTGTGACCTAAAATGACGATATAATGTATTTACTGGTGAAGGTCAAAGACTAGAGCTTTCAGAATAGATGAAGCCTGAACATTAAGAAAATGAAAAATCCTCATAGCTGGATCATTAAAAAATAACATGATAATGGAAAATTTGAAGTTACTAATGATTTCATTCTATTTGGATCAACAATCAATGTACATGGAAGCAGCATTCAAGAAATCAAACAACATATTGTACTGGGCAAATCTTTCACAAGAAGCCCTGGTTGCACAGTGGTTAAGCACTTGGCTGCTAATCTAAGGGCTGGCAGTTCTAATCTACCAGCCACTCTGTGAGAGAAAGATGAGGCAGTCTGCTTCCTTGGAAACCCTATGGGGCAGTTCTACACTGCCCTATAGGGCCACTATGAGTTGGAATCAACTTGGTGGCAATGGATTTTTAGTTTTAAATCTGCCACAAAACACCTCTTTAAAGTTTTAAAAACTGAAGATGTCACTTTGATGTCTAAGGTACACATGACCAATGCCATGGTCTTTTGAAATACCTCATGTGCATGTGAAAGCTAGACAATGAAAAAGAAAAAATTGATGCATTCCAATTGTTGTGTTGGCAAAAAGTATTGGATATACCTTGCACTGCCAGAAGGACAAACAAATGAATCTTAGAAGAAATGTAGTCAGAATGCTCCTTAGAAGCTCCTTTTGGCTTGCTTACTTTGAAAAATCTTGAAAATAATGCATCATCTAGAGTTACTATTTGCAATCTTCTAATTTGTCCATACCTCAATATTCCTTATTGTTCAAATCTTCAAAATCCTAACTTAATTGGTCTAATCCCTGATATTTTTCAAAGTAAATACCTCTTTTTTTATGTGAAATCAATTATTTAACTTTTCTAGTGAAATAAATTTTATACACTTTGAAGATTTTTTTTTTTTGAATATCCAAAGAAAGTTGAGCTAGGTGGATACTGAGAATATGCAAACTCATCTATCTTCCTATAGGTTTCTCTCACCATGTTATCAACTAGTTTTGTAGGCCTCATGTTAAAGAAAACTGAAGTCTTAACATGAGTGATGTCTTATATTTGAATCTATTCAACCAGACCCTACTCTATGGCTCATCATAAAGTTTATTTCCTATACAAAAGTAACAGAAATTCCTTAAAATGCAGGATTCCGTTTACTGAAATTTTCGATAAATAATGAATAATGACAACATGTTGTTAGGGGAGATCAGTCCCTGGAGAAGGACATCATGCTTGGTAAAGTATAGGGTCAATGAAAAAGAGGAAGACCCTCAACGAGATGGATTGACACAGTGGCTGCAACAATGGGCTCAAGCACAACAATTGTGGGCATGGTGCAGGACCAGGCAATATTTCATTCTGTTGTACGTAGGGTAGCTACAAGTCAGAATGCACTCAACGGCACCTAACAACAACGAGTAATGTTTCATTCTGTTGTACAAAGGGTCACTGTAAGTCGGAACCAACTCAATGGCACCTAACAACATTTCATCATAAGTACATCTCATGCAATATTTGGGACAATTTATACTATGAATTATTCATTATTTAAATTACTGTTGATTATATCATTTCAAAAAAAACCAAAAACCAAACTCATTGCCATTGAGTTGATTCTGACTCATAGTGACCCTATAGGACAGAGTAGAACTGCCCCATAGGGTTTCCAAGGAGCACCTGGTGGGTTTGAACTGCTGACCTTTCGGTTTCTAGCTGAATTCTTAACCACTGTGCCACCAGGGTTTCCATTATGTCATTATTAAATTCATATTTAACTCTATGTCCTATATTTTTATTTGCTAAATCTGGCAACCTTATATAGGTCAGATGTTCCTTTTCTGCTCAAAGTTTTCCAACGGCTTCTCATCTCATACAGTGTAAAAGCAGAAGTCAAATCCAATTTCAGACATAGCAATACATGTTCTGGCCTTGCATTTGATCACTAATCTAATTTTCGATAATGTTGCCCCTATATTACTCCAGAATATCTACAGTGGCCTCCTTGCTATGCTTCAGCTACAGCAAGCACACTTCTGTCCTAGGGCCTTGCCATTTCCACCTTACTTTCTACAGTTACCTGTTCCAACGTGCACTTTATAAGAGAGTCCATACCTAAACAATGTATGTAAAACAACAAGGATCCTCATATTACTGGCTCTTACTTACACTCTTATCTTAATTGGGGTACTTATCAATACCTGATGTTTTCTAGATCTACCTACCTACCTACCTACCATCTATCTATCTGTCTGTCTATCTATCTATCTATCTATCTATCTATCTATCTATCTATCTATCTATCTATCTATCTATCTATCTATCTATCATCTATCTATCTATCTATCTATCTATCTATCTATCTATCTATCTATCTATCTATCTATCTATCTATCTACCTAATCTATCATCTATCTGTATCTATCTATATCTATCGTCTATCGCTATTTTCTGTCCCCTTTCCACTAGGTTTATGCTCTGTGAGGATAAAGACTTAACTTTTGTTCACTGTTATATACATAATACCTAGAACTCTGCCAGCATGTAGTAGGACCTCAATATGTATTTGTAGAAGGAATAAATGGAGTAAATAATTGCCTACCAAGAAGGTAACACTTTTTTTTTTATCATTAATAAAATTGTCTTTCAGTGTACTATGATCCTGAGCATTGTGCATGCAAGTTTAAGGGATTTAGTCAAGAGAATTAAATTCAAATCACCATTTCAACACATATTACATTAAACTTTCAATTAGAAAGATTAATACTCATTTAGATAGGAAAACCATCATCTATTTTCATGTCCTTTTATGCTTTTTTTTCCCTTTACTTCCAAATTACTTAAGCAAATAACTAAATTGAAAATGTAATAACTAAGATGAAAAATGCTGCTTTTGTGGATGCTTTGTTGGAGCCTTGGTTCCTATTTATTTATAATAATGCTGTTAGTGTAATAAGGTAAATATTTTGTTAATGGACATGAAAATGGCATCATCAGCTTATACTTACATAAAAGTAAAAACTAATACATTAGAATTTTTACAAATGGAGATACATAAAATGTTTAATACTTGCCAGCTAAATATCTTCCAATATCAACTTTTTTTACTGATATTTTAATATTTGCAATTTCTTGATAAAATGAATTTCCTTTGTTAATGAAAATATTTTCCTTCATATGAAACTAATGTTTCATTAGTCTTCTTTTCCACTTTTTCTCTCATTACTGATTTCCTAAGTGACAGGATTATTTTATTCAGTTTCCTGCATAATTATTTACACAAGTCTCTAGTTGTCTAATTTGAACTTGGTAATAATAACCATTTTTAAACTAATTCATTTGACAAATATTTATTGAGTGTCAACTATATGCAAAGCACAGTTCTAGGCATTTGAGAAACAGTAATTACAAAAACTAAGTTCCTGCCTTCAAGATTATTCCACCTACCACTTATTGTTTGTTATAAGCCATGGACTATGCTAGAACTTTCTGTGCATTATCTCATTTGATGGTCACTGTTATTAATATCTGCTTTTCAGAGAAAAGGAATTGAGGCTGGTAGAAGATCCTTAACTTGCTCAAGATCACACAGCTAATATCTGGTAAAGCAAAACTTAACCCAAGTCTGCCTGACTTCCAAGTCCACACTTTTAATCACTACATTTTCTTCACCAGCGTGAGATATCCCACTCTAGATACAATGATAACCCCTTTCGTTTTGCAAACTTTTATTTTTTTTTAGTAATTGCTATTTATAAACATTTTAGATGCTTTATAGAAAAAAAGACAGTTTCTTAACTGTTTTTGTGAAACTAAATATAATGAAACTATAAAAGTCATTTTTACTATATAAGAAAAGGGATTCTGAAAAGTTTGTAACCAATATTAACTGTGCTCTCAAATGAAGAGTGGATACAATATTAAAGTGATTTTCAAGATGATCAAGATAACTCTAAAATATGTAATAAAAGTGATACAATGCATATAAAGTTATTATATATCTTATCAAATGTATGGTGAGATGAGCTTCTTGAATGCTACAAATGGTTAAGTACTACCTGAAAGGTTGGCAGTTTGAATACATTCTGATGCACCTCAGAAGACAGGTCTGGTTATTTGCTTCCAAAAGGTCACAGCCTTGAAAACCCTACGAAGCACAGTTCTTCTCTGACTCACTAACAGCAGCAAGAGAGTCATATAATCACATATCAAATGCTTAGAAATGTCAGCCTTTAATTATGTGATATTATGTGTTCTTTTTAATCCTGTACTTCATACAACTGAATATATCAGTCTTAGAATAAAATCCAACCAGAATGTTCTTTAGAAGCAAGGATGGTGAGCCTTCGACTTGCTTACTTTAGACACATTGTCAGGAAAGACCAATTACTAGAAAAGCACATCACATTTGCTAATGTAGAGATCCAACAAAAATGACAAAAACCTTCAATGTGATGAATTAATACAATAGCCGCAACAATGGGTTCAAACATACCAATGATCATGAAGATGGTACAGGACCAGGCAACATTTCATTCTGTTATAAATGGGATCACCATGAGTTAAAGCCAATTTAATGGCAACTAACATATGAGTCGGAATCAACTCAATGGCACTGGGTTTTAACAACAATAATAGTCCGTCGTTTGAAAGTATAGTTTGCTGAGCACTTACGGTCCAATGACAGAGCAAAATGGGCTATGTGGAAAGACTTGTGTATTTAAACACCAAATTGTGATTCTTACAAATTAAACTTAGGGCTGACTTATTAAAAGACTAACACTCTCCCAAACAAATGACAAAATTTTTCACACTTACTATTTTTTCTTTTTTTGTATGTGACCCCAAATCACTGTACCAGCACCAAAAAAAAAAAAAAAAAGGCAAAGCAATAGAACAGCAATGACGGGAGAAAATAGGGTTTCCGAAAGTTGCCCTCACTCCAGGCAGAGAAGGTAAAGCATAACAGATGGTGTAGACACCTGGTGACCCTGGGGAAACCATTTATGTGGGCAACTCTCAGATACCAGTGTCTAAATACACAATGCATTGTTTCACTCTACTGTGGACACTTCACAGAGCCATAAGGATTTCTTCCAGGGTTACACTAGCAAGAGTCACAACCACAAATGTAGGACAGACTCCCTGTGCTCTGAGAATCCCAAATAAATATAAGGAATTTTATCACTTCTGAAGAAGGGTTTTGATCCCAGAAGAAGGTGAGGTATGGACAGGGATCTTCGGATCACCCAGCCATGTCTATAAACTAGTCAACCCTGGTTGGTACCAAATATCCCATCTACCATTTGCAACCTAGGATAGACTGTATGGTGGGAAACACCCTTTGGGCCACTTTATGGTTTAGAGTCTGCGTCTTTTTGGCTCTCAACTTTGAGCTTAAAAAAAAAGTTGTTTATTTTATTTTATTTTTTTGTTTTCAGAAAGGCAGCTTTCTGCATAAGATAGTAGCTCTCAAGAACAATGTTTCACTATAGAGTTATAACAAGTCTAATGTGAAACTCACAGATGATCTATGACTTTTTTGTCCTCTGCTGTATTTGCTTCCCATAAAGCAAGAGTTGCTACCAGCTTTGTAAATAAAGGAAGGTGAGGGTATGAAAAATTCAGGAAGAAAAACTTCTGTTAAACACCTGCCAGTGTTATATGGCTCCACTAGCCTTGACAGCTCTAAGTACCAAAAGACAATATAGAAGTTATCCACAAATAGTTTTAGTAAAAAAATAAAAATACTGACCGTCTTTTGCAAAAGATAATATTTATTATTTTACCCCATGTATATTTTATGAAAACTGAAAGCCAAACCTCAAATTCAGCCTGTGGAACTAGAAATCTCAATTTAGTTCTATATTTAGAATCCAAATTCAAGATTTTCCTTAGATTTCTAACAAATTCAACCAGTAAGGTAGATTCACCGTGTACCTGTTGGTTTTCTGTGCTGTGGTGGTTTGTATATTGCTACAACGCTGGAAGTTATGCCACCAGTATTTCAAATACCAGAAGGCTCATCCATGGTGAACAGGTTTCCGTAGAGCTTCCAGACTAAGACAGAATAGGAAGGAAGGCCCGGTGATCTACTTCCAAAAATGAGCCGATGAAAACCCTATGAATCACAATCCTATGTCTGATGTAGTCCTGTAAGATAAGGCTCCTAGCTTGGCAAGAACTACACGATTGCTACAACGGTGGCTTCATACATGCCAATGATCATGAACATGGCAAAGGACTGGCAACCTTTTGCTACATTATATGTGGAGAAGCCATGAATTGAAGCCAATTTGCTAGCTACTAACACCAATAACATAAGAAAAATACTGTGGCAGCCACTATATCTAAAGAGATAATACTCTTTAGAGACAATACATAAATAAACATTTATAATTTGAAATACAAAGTTATGATTTAAAAAATTACTACAAAGAACTATATAATTGCAGAGAAAGGTGCTACTAGATATAATTGGCCTCTTTCTAAGCCAGACCTTGAATTAGCAGATAACATTTTGATTAGCTTGTTGCTTTTCTAAAGATTTCCAAAGAAACCTCCTTGATTCCCTGTTTAAAAAAAAAAAAGGAAAGAGGAAATATGGGACTTTTCTCAGTATATAGGGCAGCTGATCTCATGCCTGCTTGGTGGGGAGAATTAATGAGACTTTGTAGGTGCAACATCTTAAGGCAAACTTTTGTGTGCTCTAAATTAAGAGCGCTTCAGGCTTTCCTGCCTTAGAAATCCTGAGCAAGCCTTTGACCATTTGGTGTATGACAAAATATCCTTCATTCTGAGAGTACATAGATTTAATAAGCCATTGTTGTGAGCACGTAATACCACAAAATCTGAGTCATGAAGTTCCCCTGACAGAATTTATATATTACAATGAGGAGAGAAAAAAAAAAAAAAAACTAGTCTTCAATCTTCACACTTTGCTCTGTGATAAACTGTTGAGCATACCTGATATTTTGTAATGTCTAAGAATACAAGAAGTTTCCTTTCACTATCTCAGATCAGAAAAGGAAAG
The DNA here is from genome assembly GCF_024166365.1 of Elephas maximus indicus. Classification (NCBI taxonomy): domain Eukaryota; kingdom Metazoa; phylum Chordata; class Mammalia; order Proboscidea; family Elephantidae; genus Elephas; species Elephas maximus. Next base: position 62,251,090 of record NC_064842.1, read on the forward strand.
TTGTAATTAGATGCTGACCCTGTCAATCATCTTGAGTGTAGAGGCAGGCAGATCACTTCAGGGGGAGAAATAAAGACCATTCTTGTTCATGGAGCTTGTCCCTTAATGAAGCTCTTTAGTCTTCCTCTTCTGAGGTGGAGGGGTATCAGTGGAATTTTCCAATTCTGAATGAGCCTTTTAAATAATGCAAAGAAACATCTCACCAACAGAAGGCTGAGGAAATCCACGCTTTAAAATGTGTCTGCATAATAGAGTAATTTTTAATCAAAGAAAGATGCCAAACATTTAAATCGGTATTAAACTATACAGTTACCTCTTTTTAAGCCATTCTTTTAGGGAATTAAGAAATTTTCATGACTGGCCAAAGAAAACTTTGGACTAAGAATTATTTTTATGAATTCCTTCCCAGGGAAAATGATTTTATTTTTACATCTACATGAACAAAGTTATCAGATATGGCCTTCAGTTGCAGCTATGCCTCAGGACACATTCCATATTTCTAAATGTATCATATACTTCTATTGCTGAAGTAAAATCATTGAACTTTAATTTATTCTTTCTCCTACTAAACTGCAGGTTCCTCATGGGAAGAAAACAGTCTTTATCTAACTCCTTTATGTAACAGTCTTTAGCATCATGTCTGTCACATAAGAAGTATTCAGTAAATTTCGAAGTAAATATTCACATAACATTCCCCATCTGTTAAGAATTTCATTTAAAAAAAAAAAAAAAAAACGAAACCCATTGCCATGGAGCCGTTTCCGACTCATAGTGACCCTATAGGACAGAGTATAACTGCCCCATAGGGTTTCCAAGGAAAAGCTGGCTGGTGGATTCAAACTGCCAACCTCTTGGTTAGCAGCTGAGCTCTTAACCACAGCACCATTAAGGCTCCAAGAATCCCACAGAACCTATAAAAACCTATTTAAGTTACAAATATAACTGTAAAACTGAACACTCTCAGTTCAAACCTAGCAAAAATTAATACAGCACTTGAAAACATGCTGAGTGAAATAATACAGACACAAAAAGACAAATATTATCTGATCTCGCTTAGATCAAATATTTAAAATATGCAAAGGCATAGAGGCCAAAGTTTAATAGCACTCACCAGGAGTGGGTGGGAGCGGGAGACAGGAGGTATTGTTTAAGGGGTACTGATTTTCTGTGAAGGGTTTTGAGAAACTTTGGAAATGGATAATGATCATGGTGGGCAACATGGTAAAAGTCACTGCCACTGAACTGTCCACATAAAGACTGTTGAAATGGCAAGTGTTTTGCTGTATACACTTCACCACAATAAAAAATAAAGTAAAATGAATGTGGTAATAGAAATAAATGAAACAAGAAACAAAAGAAAACTTAAATACCTATCTATTAATTTGCCTGTTGTTGTTAGCTGTCGTCAAGTTGATTCTGATTCATGGTGACCCCATGTGTGCAGAACAGAATTCCTCCTTAGGATTTTCAAGGCTATGAATTTTTGGAAGAAGATCACCAGTTCTGTCTTTCAAGATCTCTCTGGACTGGTTCGAACCCCAGTCTTTCAGCTAGTAGTCAAGTGCTTAACTGATTGTGCCACCCAAGGAGCCCTATTAACTTGCCAGTGTTTGGTTATCTGCATATTTATTAGAAAATGATATAGATAAACAAAATTTGTATGGTAGTTCTAACCTGCAATTTCATTCATTACAAGACCATTAACAATTAATGATAATTACTTTATAATATTTAAGATTATCTTAAAGCTTATTGTTTCCTTTTTCTGCCTATTGGTTTATTACTGGCAATACTCAACTATATTGATCATAGTTAAGGTAACATGCCTTTACTCTGAGAATATAGAGAGAAGAAACAGGAATAATAAAAGGTATCTACAGATACAGTGGAATGCCTATTATTTTTCTAAATCCTTCTAAGGAGACTGAAACAACTTAGAAGGAAAAACAAATATGTTACTCTACATATTTCCCCAAGTTAGCTGATCTCCTGTTTTCACTGCTAACAGGCTGTCATCAGATACAGTTGTCTAGTAATATGCCAAATAACAAGGTACCTAAGGGGAAGTGTTTTTTAAAGATGTCACCCAAAAACCAGATTATATATGACATTGGTTGATTTCTAGATAGCATAATATTTTTACAATTTTTTAATAACTTAAATATGCACTATGTTCTAAGTAATTCTTTTCATTTAAATTTCAAATTTATGCCATGAGTTAAATTCACTGACTATAATAAATAAGCCTTGTGAAGGCAGGAATACTTTCATCTTGTGTAGCAGAGAAGCTCTGGTACCTACAAAGATGGTAAAACATAATAGTGCCCCAACAAATATTTTCATTAGTACAACAAATATTAGAACATTAGAGGTCATTAAAAAGAGGGAAAAGAAAGAAAAGACCAAAATGGATGTCAGAAGAGACTCTGAAACTTGCTCTTGAATGTCGAGTAGCTAAAGCAAAAGAAATGATGAAGTAAAAGAAGATTACAAAGGGCAGCACGAAAAGACAAAGTAAAATATTATAATGACATGTGCAAAGAGCAGAGATAGGAAACCAAAAGGGAAGAACATGCTCAGCATTTCTCAAACTGAAAGAACTGAAGAAAAAATTCAAGCCTCAAGTTGCAATAGTGAAGGATTCTATGGGGAAGATATTAAACAACGAAGGAAGCATCAAAAGAAGATGGAAGGAATACACAGAGTCATTATACCAAAAAGAATTGGTAGAAGTTCAACCATTTCAAGAGGTAGCATATGATCAGGAACCAATGGTACTGAAGGAAGAAGTCCAAGTTGCCCTGAAGGCATTGGTGAAAAACAAGGCTCCAGGAATTGATGGAATATCAACTGAGATGTTTCAACAAACGGATGCAGTACTAGAAGTGCTCACTCGTCTGCGCCAAGAAATTTGGAAGACAGCTACCTGGTCAACCAACTGGAAGAGATCCATATTTATGCCTATTCCCAAGAAAGGTGGTCCAGCCAAATGCAGAAATTATCAAGCAATATCATTACTATCACACACAAGCAAAATTTTGCCAAAGATCATTCAAAAGCAGCTGCGGCAGTGTATCGACAGAGAACTACCAGAAATTCAGGCCAGATTCAGAAGAGAAAGTGAAACCAGGGATACCATTGCTGATGTCAGATAGATCTGGGCTGAAAGCAGAGAATACCAGAAAGATGTTTACCTGCATTTTATGATCTACGCATTGAACTGTGTAGATCATAACAAACTACAGATAACATTGCAAAGAATGGGAATTCCAGAACACTTAATTGTGCTCGTGAGGAACTTGTACATAGATCCAGAGGCAGTTGTTTGGACAGAACGAGGGGATACTGTGTAGTTTAAAGTCAGGAAAGGTGTGTGTCAGGGTCGTATCCTTTCACCATGCCTATTCATCCTGTATGCTAAGCAACGATCTGAGAAGCAGGACTATATGAAAAAGAACAGGGCATCAGGACTGGAGGAATACTCATTAACAACCTGAATTATGCAGATGATACAACTTTCCTTGCTGAAACAGAAGAAGACTGGAAGCACTTACCGATGAAAGTCAAAGACCACAGCCCTCAGTATGGATTACGCCTCAATATAAGGAAAACGAAAAATCCTCACAACTGGACCAATAAGCACCATTTTACTTGGATCCACAATCAACATGCATTGAAGCAGCAGTCAAGAAATCAAAAGATGCATTGCATTGGGTAAATCTGCTGAAAAGACCTCTTTAAAGTGTTGAAAAGCAAAGATGTCACCTTGAAGACTAAGGCATGCCTGACCTAAGTCATGGTATTTTCAATCACATCATATGTATGTGAAAGCTCAGCAATGAATTAGGAAGACAGAAGAATTGGCACCTTTGAATTGTGGTGTTGGTGAAGAATACTGAATATACCATGAACTGCCAAAAGAACGAACAAATCTGTCTTGGAAGAGGTAAAACCAGAACATTCCTTAGAAGCAAGGATGGCGAGACTATGTCTTACACACTTTGGACATGTTGTCAGGATGGATCAGTCTCTGGAGAAGGACATCATGCTTGGTAAAGTACAGGGTCAATGGAAAAGAGGAAGACCCTCAACGGGGTGGATTGACACAGTGGTTGCAACAATGGGCTCAAGCATAACAAAGATTGTGAGGATGGCTCAGGACTGGGCAGTGTTTCGTTCTGTTATTGCTATAAGTCGGAACAGGCTCGAAGGCACCTAACAACAACAACATATTAGAACATAGATAATTTAAGCTCCCTAAAGTTTTTGGAAAAACAGTCACATCAGATTTCATGTAAAAAATACAGTTTATGCTTTGTACTAAATAAATGTTGTGGTTTAACATTATTGTAGAACTATGTATCTTCATACACTAATCATTAAGATATACTATTTTCCCGTAAATACTAATTGGAGCCCGGGTGGTGTAGTGTCTAAGGGCTTGGCTGTTAACCAATAAGCTGGCAGTTCAAATCCACCAGCTCCTCTTTGGAAACCCCATGGGGCAGTTCTTCTCTGTCCTATATGGTTGCTGTGAGTTGGAATTGACTCGATGACAAGGGGTTCTTAGTATACTAATCAGTGCAAATCATCATTCATGGTATATTCCTTCTCAATAACAATACATATTCTAAGGATTATGTTTCTTCCATCAATTTGTTCTATGTTGTGCTCTAAATAAAAAGCAACTTCAAAGAAGAGTGGCTAGGTGAGTAACTTCTGATAATCACGAAGACCTCAATTTATACTTTGCCTTATTATAAAGAAATACATGTAGGTAGATATTTAAAACCTAGTGTAAAATCAAATAACTTTTCTGACATGTAAAATCAGTGAATGATTCTGAAATGATTCATTTTATTCTGCTACAAATTGAAGAAAAGTGAACTAGCATAAACTATGATTAAATTTAAGGCAATTTCTGCAATGCATGTTCTGCTTCCGAAGGATAGCAGCAGCTTGTAAAATGTGACAACCTCATTCTCTTAAAAGAGAAGCAGAAAATATCTTGAAAAGCAGACAATCACATGAATGTACTAAGTTAAAAAAATCTGTGAATGAATAAAAGACTGCAATTTGGACAAGCAGGATAAAAAAATATGTGGTTTCAGTATGAATATTATAGAATATTAGTATCTTCCTTAATTTCTTTGTGTAAACTTTCAGGTACAGTGTATATCATTCAAATATTTGGGAACTTGTAAACTCTATATTTTATCCTATCTGGCACAAAATGTAATCTCAGAGTATACAATATTCAACATAAAATCTAAAATCATCCCCAATGCAGCTAGATAGGTAATGCTATCATGTACTTAAACTTATTTACAGATCGAATCTGCTGCAATGGTTTCAAAATAAAGCACCATATCTGAAATCTTAGCACATCTTTTATTTGAACTCAAACTACTTCAAACTGAGCCAATTTTCTCTGATTAAAGCCTTGGCAACTTCCACTGAGAGCTTGTTTTTAACATGTCAATTCACAGAATCCACAAATTCATCTTCTTTTCAAAGTTCACTCAGGGTTTGCCAAATAATTTTCAGATTTCACTTCAGGGGAGGAATGGTGTCAGGAGAACTATTTAAGAATGGTCTGGTATTCCCTACTCCTACTGAAAATCCTATAAATATGAAAATACTGATAATGATGGAGAGGAGTTTATCAAAATGAATTTGACTAATCCATCTACTCTTCTGCTAGCAAGGTAAATTAAGGATGGCATTATCAAAGTAAAAAAGCATAACTCTTGTTCAACACAGTTATTCAATTTTACTATTTTCCCTCTTGGTAGAAACTACATTAACCCTGTATTTATCAGGCCTCAGCCGTTTTAAAACGCAACTAACAGCACAGACCCAGTAAATAATGGTCCTAAACTTGTCTAGGAATCCCTGGGTGGTACAGATGTTTAACATGCACGGCTACTAACAGGAAGGTCGGTGGTTCAAATATGCCCAGAAGTGCCTTGGAAGAAAGGCCTGGCAGTATACTTCTGAAAAATCAGCCACTGAAAACCCTATGGGACTTAGTTCTACTCTCACACACATGGAGTTTCCACCAGTTGGAATTGACTTCATTATAACTGATTAAATTAACCTAAAGACCTGCACCCAAACCTAAAAACTCGACGCTATGGAAGACCCCCTATGATGGTATTCAGAATTTATATACTCTTTATTTGTTTGTCATCATAATTACCATGAATAACTAATTTCTCAGATTTAAGAAAACATGAAAAACTTAAACATGGTATCTTATAAAGTCAAAGGGGACAGTTATTAGGATGGGAATGTACAAATGCAGTTTTTTGCTATATCAAAACCAGGTCAAAATGATCACCTGAGCAATCAAAAAGGTGTCACTTCTGTTCAGTATTTTTTCTTTAAGAAAACATGCATCAAATAATTTAGAAACACTTCTAAAAATGGTAAATTTTATATTGTTTGACCTTGAAATAGGCAAAAGTCTTTGCAAAAACAATGAACAAGAAAGTCTCTTCATCCATAAGACTGCTTTGAAATGAGGAATGATTCTCTATGGGAGCTCTTTTTTCTTGGAAATGTTTCGATTCCTAAGTAGCCTACCAGATACATTAGGCATAAAAAGGATTATTTCAATATATTTTCACCAGGCTAATAATAAGAACGGAAATGGAAGAAATGATGAAGTAAAAGAGCTGAGCAGAAGATTTCAAAGGGCAGCTAGAGAGGACAAAGAAAAGTATTATAATGACATGTACAAATACCCAGAGTTTGAAAATCAAAGGGAAGAACGCATTTGGCATTTCTCAACCTGAAAGAACTGAAGAAAAAAATTCAAGCCTCAAGCTTCAAAACTGAAGAATTCTACAGGGAAAGTATTAATGCAAGAAACATCAAAGGGAAGATGGAAGGAATACACAGAGTCACTCTACCAAAAAGACCTGGTTGATGTTCAACCATTTCAGGAGACAGCATATGATCAGGAACCAACGGTACCGAAGGAAGAGGATGAAGCTGCACTGAAGGCACCGGCGAAAAACAAGGCTCCAGGAATTGACAGAATACCAATAAAGATGCCTCAGAAAAGGGATGCAGCACTAGAACTGCTCACTCGTCTATACCAAAAAGTTTGGAACACAGCTATCTGTCCAATCGACCAGAAGAAATCCATATTTATGCCTATTCCAAAGAAAGATGATCCAACAGAATGTGAAAATTATCAAACAACATCGTTAAAACCACACATGCAAGCAAAATTTTGCTAAAGATCATTCAAAAGCAGCTGTAGCAGCACATTGCCAGGGGACTGCCAGAAATTCAAACCAGATTCAGAAGAGGATGTGGAACCAGGGATATCATTGCTGATGTCAGATGGATCCTGGCTGAAAGCAGAAGATACCAAAAAGATATTAACACATTCAACTGTGTGGCTGATAACAAATTATGGATAAAATTGCAAAAAATGAAAATTCCAGAACACTTAATTGTGCTCATGAGGAACCCGCACATAGATCAAGAGTCAGTCCTTCAAATGGAACAAGGGAATATTGTGTGGTTTTAAAGTCAGGAACGGTATGCATCAGGATTGTATTCTTTCACCATACTTATTCAATCTGTATGCTCGGCACATAATCCAAGAAGCTAGACAATATGAAGAACGGGACATCAGGATTGGAGAAGGGCTCATTAACAACCTGCATTATGCAGATGACACAACCTTCCTTGGTGAAAGTGAAGAGGACTTGAAGCACTTACTGATGAAGATCGAAGACCACAGCCTGAAATATGGAAAGAAAACAAAAATCCTCACAACAGGACCAATAAGCAACATTACGACAAACAGAGAAGCAATGGAAGTTGTCAAGGATTTCATTTTACTTGTTTCCACAAGCAACATCCATGGAAGCAGCAGTCAAGAAATCAAATGACACATTGCATTGAGCAAATATGCTGCAAAAGACCTCTTTAAAGTGTCTTTAAAGTGTTTAAAGCAAAGACGTCAACTTGAAGACTAAGACCCAAGCCGTGGTGTTTTCAGTTGCCTCACACGCATGCAAAAGCTGGACAATTAATAAGGAAGGCTACAGAAGAATTGATGCCTTTGAATTGTGGTGTTGGCGAAGAATATTGAATATAGCATGGACTGCCGAAAGAACCAACAAATCTGTCTTGGAAGAAGTGTAGCCAGAATGTTCCTTAGAACCAAAGATGGCCAGACTACATCTCACATGCTTTGGACATGTTATCAGGAGGGATCAGTTCTTGGAGAAGGGTATCATTCTTGGTAGAGCAGAGGATCAGCAAAAAAAGAGGAAGACCCTCAACAAAATGGATTGACACTGTGGCTGCAACGATGGGCTCAAACATAACAACAATCAAGAGGATGGCGCAGGACAGTGTTTTCTTCTCTTGTAAACAGGGTTGCGATGAGTTGGAACCAACTTGATGATGCCTAACAACAACAATAAGGAAATAATATCAATAACATATGTTTCCACTTTAGATAAGTACAGTAGTCACTAGTCAACAGTAAACTGGGTGAATTTTCTAGCTGCATTGCAGAAACACTGGAAACAAGAAATGATTATGCCTTATAATATATCTTTGTAAACCAATATATACCTTTTTTAGAAATTTGGAATTAAAAATACAAAGTAGAGAAATTTAAGAAGTGTTAAAATTATCATTGTGTTTTTATATGCCGTCGAGTTGATTCCAACTCATAGTGACAGTATATGACAGAGTAGAACTGCCCCATAGGGTTTTAAGATATCTAATATATATTTTCTCATTTATATAGACATAATAAAAAGATAATCAAAATTTTACTCCCCTCATCTCGCTTCCTATCTCCACCTCACATCCCATCCTCTACTTCCCAGTTTGGCTCCAGAATAAGCTACCAGATCACCAAGAGAAGTTAAGCAAAAGAAACTGATGAATGTAAAAATGGCTGAATATAAGTGTACCTTTATACAACTAAGCTAGGGTTTTAACTTTTAAACAGTTTGTGATGAAATAAAAGAATGTCTGAATTTCAAAACTTATTTATAACCCAAGAAGGCAGAATCAATGACTCAATGCTTTCTTTTATTTGCTCTATCACAATTTTTTTTTTTTTGCTCCTAAAAAGGTCTAATACAGAAAATAAAGGGCTGTTTTTCCCCCTCATCTACCCCCAGAAAATCACAAAACTTTTTTTCCAAGATATTTTATTTGGTGGCTTGATGTAGCCAGAATAAACAAAAGCCTGAACAAGATGTTAACTAGTAAGAATACTTTCTTATTTTTCCATTTTTTGCAGAAATGTGACTGGAAAGAGAATGTGGAAAAGAGCAAAGATCTAACCAATAATCCCTGTAAACCCCTGGTCCTGTAATTTGTACTCTGTGGAGGAAAAAAAAAAAAAAAACAGTACTTTCTACAGAGATAACCCTTTAAAATAGAAGACAATGGAAACTAATAGTCTCAAGATCTCCCAAGATCTCAAAAAGGAAGAGTCTTAATATCAAGATTATTAAATTTTCTGGGGTATATTCTCTGTTCATCAGAAGGAAAAATATATGTAGCTGCCTGTTTTTTTTTCTCTTGAATTTTCTTTGGGAACCAAATGCTCCACATGAGATTATTATGCTTTGTACATGTTGGAGAAAAGAAGATTCAGCATTGATTAAAAAATTCAATAAAACCTGAAAAAAAAAAAACAACTTTAAAAAAATCTTTCTGAAATGAAAATAGTTTTTGGCCTTTTACAGCATTGTCAAATTTTTGCTATCAGGAAGAGATCATTACTCTCAGCATGGTGCCATATACACTGCAAAGAGCAATGTCCAAAGAACTGTTTTTGTGTTGTTGTTGAGAAAGCAATCTTGTCATTTTATGTGCTTAAGAAAATTAGCCCTTTGGAACTGAAAAACTTTTACTTGTAAGTTAACTCTTGGTTCACTCAGGTTCTAAATCAAAATTGCACATGAGAAATTTTGTGAAAAATATTGAAACTCCGTAAAATGCTGTGAAGCTCAAATAACTTTCTTGGGTGTGAAAATGCTTTGAAAAAGAACAAAGTGTTAAACGAAAACTTCAGTTTGTGATGATGATCCCTAATAATGATGATAAAAGTGTTTGCTTCAGGATTCTACCCTTTGCAAGACAATGCAAGGTGTCAGAAAATGGAGCTACACAGTTATCTGAAAACATCGAGGATGTTTAAAATGAACAATTTACTTCATCACTACAGGCACACTGAAATATATAATGATTAGGTTCTCAAGAATTAGCCATGATGAATTGAAAGGAATTTTTTAAATACAAAAATAAAGATAATAGACATATCAGTCTAGATGAAATAACTTTCAAGTTTTTTTTTTCCATATTGCTGTAATATAAGTAATTAGCATTTTAGGAAAAATAAATATGTAAAAATATATTAAGAAATAACAAATGATTGAATGCAAAATTCTGCTGAAACTCTGTTGGCATTGGTAACACAGTGGCCTAATGAGGGAGCTTGGAATCAGATCATCTTTCTTGCAAGCCTAGCGACATATTGCAAGCCATCAGACACATGATTTCAGCCTATGACAGACTTTGAGCCAGAGGCACCCAGGTAAGCCATGCCCAGATCCCTGATCTAAAGAAACTGTGAGATAACAAATGATTGTTGACTTAAGCTACAGAGTTCTAGGGTAATTTGTTTCTCAGTAACTATTATGACAAAGGAAATAGGTGTTTGCTATCTCATCCAAGGCATTTTGAGATGTTTTACACCAAATTAAACCAAATCCCATTTTCCCAATTTAGAGTGGAGCTTCAGTTAAATGAATGCTTACAAATGTAAACAATTCACAAATGATTATATCATTCAGTATGATGAATTACATTCTAAATATCTTTTTTTATTATACATTGTTAAGATAATGATAACTCTTAGAACAGAGAAGCTCAAAAACACATAACGGATCCAACAGGAGAAATATTTACTTCTAGTCTAAATCCAAATGGCTATCCCAGTTGGCAGGTAGCTTTCCTACAATATAGTAGCAATACAGGAACCCAGGCACCTTCTATATCTGCCATCTTCAACTTCAAAGTCACCATGCTTGTGTCAAGCTAGCAGAAGGAGAAGAAAGTATAGGGTGAAGGAAAAAAAAAAAAAAAGAGTGGAGAAGTAATATCTATTTCTTAACCACCTTAGCCTAGAAATACTACCTATCACTTCAACTTTTATTGTTGAGTTGATGAGATCTAGTCACAATGTACCATCTAAGTAAAAATGTGTAGCTGGAAAATACAGTCCTTGGCTAGGAATTCATATCCCAGACAGTAATTTTACACTACTGCAAGGAGAGTGTGCATCTTTGGTATGTCCTTCTGGATGCACATATTTCCAGAAACTAAGTAGAATATATTTGCTGCTCCCCAAATGTAATAACCTGAATCATAACATGTTTGAAACCAAGTGAAAAGATTGTCCATATTCATGCTGGTATGCCCGATGACAAAAAGAATAATATCATTGTACTTACAGGAAGATGAAAGTTTTTTTTAGTCAATATTCAACTTTTCATTTAACTTGCCATATTCAGATTTTCTTGGATTACATTCCATGAACTTGCATGGTTATCAAGTTTTTGTTTCTGTGTTAAGTCTTCATTTGAAAACAAGACTAGAAGTTGCCGTTAAAATTAGATGCATATGTTTAGAAATGAGCCAACATGAAAAGCAGTAAGTACGTAGTTAATGAAGATTATTAAAGATAAATTTGGGGGGGCATCAAAAATAATAGAGTTTAAATTTGGGTTATAAAGTCTTAAGAAGCAAAGATGTCACTTTGATGACTGAAGTGCACCTGACCCAAATTACGGTCTTTTCAATTGCATCTTATGCCTGTGAAAGTTGGACACTGAAAGAGGAAGACCAAAGAAGAGTTGACACATTTTAATTGTGGCGTTGATGAAGAATATTGAATATACTGTGGACTGCCAAAAGGATGAACAAATCTGTTGTGGAGGAAATATACCCAGAGTGCTTCTTAGAAGCAAGGATGGTCATCTTTCATCTTGCTTACTTTGGACACATCATCAGGAAAGACCAATTGCTAGAAAAGGACATCATATTTGGTAAAGTAGAGGGTCAGCAAAAACAAGGCAAAGAGTCCATGAGATGGATTGACACACTGGCTGCAACAATGGGATCAAACATACCAAAGATTGTAAGGATGGTGCAGGACTGGGCAATGTTTCCTTTCGTTATACATAATGTGACCATGAGTCAGAACCAACTTGACAACAACTAACAACAACAAAAATAACAACTTACTAAATGTGAAATTTCCAGTGTCTCTTTATAGGATTGCAATTCCAGTGAAATTCATTTTGACTAAATCTTATGAGTAATGTCATATTTTTATGGAAATAACATGTGCCTTCTACCCTTTTTTGCCAAATATGCCCTCCCCTAGCAAGGTATTTTCCTAAGCACCTCTATCCCAAATTTTTTTTTAACATGTTACTGCAAAAAAAAATTAGCATAGCTTGGTTATGAAAATACCTCATAAGAGGAGGGCACAGTTGGCAAACAAATACAGAAGGCACACATTATTTGCATAAAAATATGCTACTACATTGTTATCCATTTACCACAGAATTTCATTTCAAGTCCAAGGAAGTTAGTAATAATAGGGCTAAAACTCCAACCTTTGAATTTAGGAGTAAAGAAATACTCTCAATAGATAGAATAAGAAAAAAATGTATAATTTTATCAAGTAGAAGCAACAGTAGCTTACATCAGACTAACTCTCATACTATAAAAAATGAAAAAGATAGGAAATATTTATAATTTTAAGACACTTGAGAGCAACAAACACAGGCAAGGCTTGAGAACTCAATTACTTAATAGAAAGAATAAGCAAATTAAGTTCCATGTTCACCACAGCTTTATCCTTAACGTTATTTTGCAAACTATAGCAACAGATAGAATCAAGGTTAAAGGCAGCATTTTTACAGGACTAAAGTACTTTTCACAGGACTGAAAAGGCAGAATTTGAAGTGTGAGACTGTCAAAATGAAAGGAATTAGTGGGGGACAAAACTCCAAAAGGAGGGAACCACAGTGTGAGGAATAGATTATAAGGTGGTCCCTATGACCCCCACCTCCTGGCATTCATAACATTGTTTAGCCTCCTCCCCCGGAGTGTAGGCAAGATCTTTGGCTTGCCTCAAACCAAATTTGCATAACTGACTATGGCAAGGTTGGTAGTATTCAATACGTGATTATATTACATAAGATTGTAGCTTTCATCTTGCCAGAAGACTCTTTCTGGCTTTGATGAAGCAAACAACCCTTTTGAGGAGGTTGAGGAATGGAGCATAGCCTCCATCCAAAAACCCACCAGGAACTGATGGTGGACTCTAGGCTACAGCCAGCAACATGAACTTGGACATGGATCCTACCCTAGTTGAGCCTTGAGATGAGACCACAATCCCAGTCAACACCTTGATTTTAGCAATGTGAAACTCAGAAGCACAGAACCCAGGTAACCTGTGCCCAGACTCTTGACCCACATAAACTATGAGATAATAAATGCGTATTGTTTTAAGGCAATAAGTTTGTGGTGATATTATTAAAAAAACAAAACAAAAACCAAACCTGTTGCCGTCGAATTGATTCTGACTCATAGCAAGCCTACAGGGCAGAGTAGAAGGGCCCCACAGAGTTTCCAAGAAGCACCTAGTGTATTCAAACTGCTAACCTCTTAGTTAGCAGCCATAGCGCTTAACCACTACACCACCAGGGTTTCCAGTGATATTATTACGCGGCAATAAAAAACTAATATATGCAGAAAAGGAGTTAAAGAATCTGCTTACAAGTTCCCTTTAAATAGTGTTCTGTTTTTCCTTTTTTTCTGCAAAGAGTCAAATAGTCATTATTCACAGAAGACATGATTTTCTATATAGAAAATTCCAAATATTCAAAGAAGAACTACTCTTAGAATAAATAAATGAGTTCAGAAAGGTGACAAGATATACAAGGTGAACATACAGAAGTGGAATGTATTACTTTATACCAACAAAGAAGAACATAGAACGTAAGTTGAATTTTAAAAAATTACCTATAATAAAAGAAAAATAGCATAAAATAATTATAGGTAAAGTTATTGGTATAAATCTGAAAAAAAATATGTACAGGATGAGTATGTTGAAAAATTATAACACTGTTGAAATAAAGAAAATCAAAATTAATAGAAAGATATAATGCCTTCATGGTCTGGAATACTCAATATTGTTGAGATATCAACTCCCCAAGTTGAATTTTTAGATCCAATAAAATTCTAACAAGCATTTTTGTTGTTATTGACAAGCTGATTCTAAAGGCAAAGGAACTAGAATACCAAAAGAAAAAAAAATGTGAAAAAAAGAACAAATTTGCATAACTGACATTAACCTGCTTTAAAGACTTATTCTAAAACTAAATTAATCAAGGAGTGTTGTATTGGCAAAAGGATAAGCACATGGATCAAAGAAACAGAATAGAGAGCCTAGAACTGAAGTCCTGCAAAATAGCTGATTTTTGACACAAGTGTAAAGGTAAATCAAAGAAAAAAGAAAAGCCCTTTCAACAAATGATGCTAGAACAATTGGATATATAAATGCAGAAAAAAATGAGCTTTCACATAAATATATATGTATGTCTTATTAAAAAAACTCATTCAAAATGGATCAAAGACCTAAATATAAAATGTAAAACATAAAAATTCAAAACGAAAACATCAGGAAAAATCTGCATCACCTTGGGGTTGGTGAAGAGCTTTTAGATAAAAAATAAAAGCATGATCTTAATGAAAGAAAAAAAATGTTAAATTAGACTTGATCAAAATTAAAAACTTTTGCTCTGCAAAAGAACCCAGTACCCAGTGCTGTGGAGTCAATTCTGACTCACTGCAAAAGAGACTGTTAAAAGAAAGAAAAAGATAATAGACTGGGAGAAAGTATTTGCCAATCATATATTTGATATCATATTAAAAACTCTTAAAACTCAACAACTGTGCTAGCTGACCTCGGTTTTGGGATAAATTTGCTTGACCTTTAAATATTTTCAAGTTGCTTTCATGCAGAAGCGCCCTTCATCAGATTAAGTGCCTTATTATATTACTTATTATATTAGCAGCGGATATTTTAATAAGCCCATTTTATATACAAAGAAACTGAGATTCATAGATTTACAGTAAGTACAGACTGCAATATTAACCTTCCTAATTCAGTATTCATTCTTCCATGGCAGTGATTTGTGAATTGCCTTCTTCAAAGCCTTGGCTTACACGCGGGTACAAAGAGACTTAATAAGCAGAGTTATTCTCTATGATTACTGCTGATTATTCAGTAGATATATTTTGAAACTTCGTTTTCAAATGATTGACATATTTCAGGATTACCAGGAATAGAAGAGTGTCTTTAAATAACATCTTGTTGAAATTAAAATGAAAAGTTACAGGTGAAATAATAACCTGTCAGCTACAAGACTGGAACTGTAGGTATATTTTGAGTAAGTACTCACGAAGATTTCAGATAAAGATCTAACCTCACATTACAGAATTAGGAAATATAATTAGAATGAAACTAAAATCCCAAACAACTAAAAGTGATTTTTTAAAAAGGGAAAAAAAGGTGCTTTGAATCATTAAATCACAAGTTGTTTTTGGATGTCAGAGAAAAACCTTGATGCATAATTGGTCAATTTGCAAAACAGGCAAGTGTTTTTGTTTTGTTTTAAAGTTCAGATTCAAAGTACTGAGTCATTCCAAATGAACTACCCAGTTAACTAAAAACTCTAAGGGTCGATATGAAGGCATCATATACCTCCTCTAAAAATCCAGCTCAGAAACACGAACTAGAGAGATTCAGGGATAAATAGAATTACTGCCTTTCTTTATGGTGCTAATTTATATCCTCACTAATAGTCTGGCAAAACCTAAACCATATAATTGCTACAGAAATTTTAACAAATTTGGTATTCTAAATCCTCGAAATTTCAAGATACTCTGAGTCACAGTGAAAGGCTGTTGTGGTGGGATAAAACAAATATAAGGAAGGAAGTGTGTGTATGGGTGTATAAATTTCAGCCTGACACACAAGGGTTTGACTTTTAATTCTGGCTATTATTTTTTTGTGAAATATCAAAAGTTAGAAAGTTACTTAATCTTTTTGGGGCACCATTTTCTCATCTTTAAAATTGGCTTTATAATCCCTAGCACTGCACTAGTGTTGTAGGTATTCATGTTAATATATTTAAACTGATACACACAGTGCCTGGCATATAGAAAAACTCAATAAATGCTATCGATTTTTGTCAACATAGAAAATTACTAGGGGAAACTAAAGAATAAACTTAAGAGATATTCAAGTCTACCAAACCCAGAGAAGATTTTTGCAATCAGTCTAAATTTCATAAAGTCTTATTTATCATTAGTTGATCTTACCGATGGCTTGAGAAGTAATTTGGAAATCTGTACATACATCATAAAATGCAGTTTTATGAAATATTTTCTGAATACCTCATGTAACCAAACAAACCAAACCCATTGCCATCAAGTTGATTCCAACTTATAGCGACCCTATACGACAGAGTAGAATTGCCCCATCAAGTTTTCAAGTAGCACATGGTGGATTCAAACTGACAACCTTTTGGTTAGAGCTACGGCTACGACTCGACAGCACGAGTTCCTGTATAGCAGTAGATAATTGATAATTTTATGGGTGTCCAGCATGTGAAATACTCTTTAGATGCATAAAATTTTCCCAGTATGTGAGTCTTCTGAGAGATGACGTTTCAAATATTTGATTTTTCGGCACTCTCTGAAAGGTAGAGCAGTTACTTATAACTTGAACTCAGATAATCAGATGCCTCCTGCCCAGGATTTTGTATCTGAACCTACTGATGCAGAGACAGATAGACCTATTTAGATTCATTCACCCTGTATATTTTCTAAGTTACATGAACATATAAAATATTTTTTGTATTTAACCAACTATTTGTATTTGGTTAAAATTTTGAGAAATGCCGTTTTGGGAAGGTCTGTGTTAGACAACATTTACCTGTGCATTACATAATAACTTAATCTGAAACAATGACTCTCTTAATAATGTCCTAATTTTCTACTCATAATAATGGCAAAAATCCTGAAGAAATTATTTTAATTTTATGCTTCAAAAAGCACTTTATTGTTGCTACAGGTATTTTACCAGTAGTGAAGACAGCTAGAAATTATATGCTCTATTAAATGCATATCTGACTATTTGTTTGGTCTTTGATATTTTGCTTGCCCATGTATCTAGTGAACATATAAAAATACTTTTTTCATCTCTGATTTAATGGATCAGAAAGGTTTTATTTTCATAGCATTGTGCATATACTTCTTCAAAAAACTCAGTAATTCTAGTCATTACCTTTTCATACATGTTTTTCCTTTAATAATTAGTATTTTATTGAATGAAAACTATGTCTACTTTCAAAAAGATTATTACATTCAACTAACAGGTACATTTGATATTAAATGTGAAAAATGGGCATCTGGTATTTAGTCTGTGACAACCAGCGTTATGATTTCGTCGTGGTTTTGAAGTAATGTAGGAAGGATACTAGAAAGAATGTGAACGAGTCATTCAAATAGACTTCAGTTTGGATTCTGGCTTCACCACTTATTAGCTCTGGAAACTTAGAAAGGTTACTTAATTTCTCAGAGTTCTAGCTTACCTATTTCTAAAATCTGTGTGATAATTTAGCAATGTTCATTTTGATCATAGAAGTAAGTTAATGTATGTAAACACTCTACTATTGGCCAAAATGTTGGTGGCTCGAAAAACTCTAACTCACACACACACACACACACACAAAAACAGACTTACTGGCCTGACAGAGACTGGAGAAATTCCGAGAGTGTGGGCCCTGGACACCCTTATACCTCAGTACTGAAGTTACTCCTGAGGTTTACCCTTCAGCCAAAGATTAGGCAGAACCATAAAACAAAGCAAGACTAAATGGGCACATCAGCTCAGGGGCAAGGATGAGAAGGCAGGAGGGGACAGGAAAACTGGTAACAGGGAGCCCAAGGGTGAGAAGGGGAGAGTGTCTACAAGTCAAGGGGTTGGCAACCAATGTCACAAAACAATATGTGTGTTAATTGTTTAACGGGAAACTAGTTTGTTCTGTAAACCTTCATCTAAAGTACAATAAAAGAAGTTAAAACAGAAAACAAAAGGGTGGTGAATTGAACCCAACCAGAGGCACCTGGTCACAATCTTGAAAACCCTATGATCAGTTCTACTCTGTATATATCAGGTTACCATGACTTGGAATCAACCCTAGAGAAGGGCAATGCATATATGTCGGGTCCCTGTAAATACTAGTTTAACCTTTTACTGCTCTCAGTATGGCTACGGTGTTGGTTAAGGATGCTCCTAAACCTTAAACTTTCTTTTTTTTATTTTTTAGTAAAACATGCCTTCCCTATAAATACATTAAAAGCCATGACTTTATAGGAACCAAAGGAAGCAAAGCTATTCAGGTTTTAATAATTCGTTTACTGAAACAAGCAATAATTACCTTGATTCATGAGCAAACTTGGTTAGTTTTTAGCAGCTTGACTTTTCACAAAATTTAATCACTGTTTGAAGAAGTGTATGGCTTAATGGTGCATAAAAATTAGCTATATTAAAGTAATAAAGTGACCAGCAAATAAAGGGCTAATCAAGTGTTACAAAACATTACCTAAGTTATTGTAATGAAATATCACAAACACCTGACTACTGATTTTTGATCATTTTTGACTATGAAAAGTACATTTTGTATAAAAAAGCAATGAGTCATGTTTTCAAAACATAATGTTTTGAAATATCTAGAACATAACTAAAACATGAAATTGAGCTACTATGAGCAGTCATATGACTACTTGGATTTAACTACTGTCTTTTATACCAAAAGGTGGGAGTTCAAATCCACCAGGTGCTCTTTGGAAACCCTATGGGGCAGTTCTGCTTGGAATCAACTCGACGGCAATTTTTTTTTTTAATGTTAAAATACTTTTAAGACATTAACAAGTAAAATTTTAATATCTTCAAATCAAATACAGTGAGAACGTATTTATAATTTGACATATTCTTTCTGTTCTGTAATAAGGCATATAACAGATCAAGACTACTTTTTTTAAATTTATTTTATTTATTTGTTGTTGTTGAAAATATACACAGCAAACATCTACCAATTTAACAACTTCTACATGGAAACCCTGGTGGTGTAGTGGTTAAGTGCTACAGCTGCTAACCAAAGGGTCGGCAGTTCAAATCTGCCAGGTGCTCCTTGGAAACTCTATGGGGCAGTTCCACTTTGTTCTATAGGGTCGCTATGAGTCAGAATCAACTCGGCGGCACTGGTTTGGTTTTTTGGTACATTCACAATTCAGTAATATTGATTTCATTCTTCAAGTTGTGCAATCATTCTCATGCTCATTTTCCAAATTGTTTCTCTCTCATTAACATAAATCACTTCCCCTAAGTTTCCTATCTAATCCTTTAAGTACCTATTGTCCATTTGATCCCGTATAGATAGTTCTTAAGAAAGCACAATGTTCAAGGCAGACATTCTTTACTGGTTAAACTAAACTATTTTTTGGTTTTAAGAAGACTTCGGGGGTTATTTTTGGTTTAAGATTTAAGATTACAGATTATCTCAAGGCAATAATTTTGGGAGTTCATCCAGCCTCAATGGCTCCAGAAAGTCTGGATTCTATGAGAATTTGAAATTCTGTCCCGTGTTTTCCCTCTTTTAATCAGAATTCTTCTATTTAATCTTTGATCAAAATGTTCATTAATGGTAGCCGGGCACCATCCAGTTTTTCTGAATGTCTTGACTTCCAATATGGCATAATGGACAGCCATTGCAGATCAAAATCATTACTTGCATTTTTCTTCTGATATTTCCATCAGGTCTCTAAGCCTGTTTAACTCAAGAAGAAATAGATTCCACAATGATAACATTTTTCAACCATAATGAAAAATTTTATTTAAAAATATTTTATAGTATAAAAAGCACTATTGTACACATTAATTTAATCCTCACTGGAACTTTTGAATCACATATTAGAATTATTTTTATTTTCACAAAGGGAGATTAAACCCATTGCTGTTGAGTCAATGCCGACTCTTACAAACCCTATAGGACAGAGAAGAACCGCCCCATAAGGTTTCTAAGGAGTGGCTGGTTGATTCCAACTGCTGACCTTTTGGTTAGCAGCTAAACTCTTAACAACTGCTAGTGTTTAACTGACTAGATCAAAACCAAAAAGCCAAACCCATTACTGTCAAGTGGATTCCAACACAGAGAGACCCTATTGGACAGTGAACTGCCCGACAGGATTTGAAAGCCTGTAATCCTTACAGAAGCAGTCTGCCACGTCTTTCTCATCGTTTTTTCACATCATTTTTTTATGGGTTTTTTTAATCCTTACAGAAGCAGTCTGCCACATCTTTCTCCTGCAAAGCAGCTGGTGGGTTCAGACTACCAACCCTTTGGTTAGCAGCCAAGCTCTTAACCGCTGCACCACCAGGGCTCCATTAGCTAATCAGTTCCCCTAAAATAGTTTTGGAGTCTTACGAAAGAAAAGAGAATTTATGCAATAAATATTAAAAAAAAATTATTAATAAAGATTATAATTATTCAAATGAGCTTGAAACTAATAAATTAAATATATTTTATTTCAAAAAGAAAACACATCAAATCAGGATATTTCCACAGCTAATTCTAAAAAAAAAAAAAATTCTAGCACTGTTTAATTTGTTTTTTTCCATTAATAGAACCTTTTACATTTTCTTTTTCTCCTGTGCTCTCTACCTTTTCAGCTAGCAGCAACTCATTCTTTCCTAACTTCTTTTCTGTGAGTAAAATTTGACCTTAAAATATCTTCCTTCTTTGTTGGCCTATAATCAACTTTACTGAAGTATGAAGTGTGAGTAGTTCATTAGAAAGTAACCTGGATTTGTTTTCTTTGTCTTCACACTGAGCTGTGTAGCATTGGTAGATTGCCAACTTCTCTGAATTTACCATGTAAAATAAGAATTAAAATACTCGTTCCATAATGCTTGCTGTGAGGAATATGAGATAATATATGTCAAACATTTTTGTACAGTAAAACAATCTTTACTGGCAATGAATTGTCATTGTATACCTGATTTTTAATGACTTTGACTCTCCAAGTAGATAATAGCTGTTTATTTTAATTTTAATCCTGAGGCATAAAAGCTGTCTTCTGTTTAGAACTGAATATTGGGGAAACACTCTAATTTATCACGATTAAACCTATGGGGTCCATTTGCTTCAGAGTTCTAAAATTGCAGTCTTTTCCCTTACTAAACTCACAATATTAAAAGTTCTTATCTAAATTATTTAGAGCTCTAAAGAAGTTTCAAGTCAATTCTTGATATTATTGGATATTTGTACAAGAACAGAACAGACCATGTGAACTGAATTATTCATCTCCAGGTATGCCTTTATAAATAAGTTAAATCTTCATACTTAACCTTTTTTTTTTAAAGCATCTTTTATGTCTCATGGTTTAATATTAAATAACTATAAAAGATGTAGAATGTCTCATACCTAGAATTTGTAGCATGATTTTGGCTTTTAGAATAAAATGATAAATTCTGTAGTCTACTAGAATCATATGATTAAATTGTGAAACCACTTGTTTCACATTTCTATACTTAAATTTTAAAAGTTCCTTTATGTATTTTTCTTTCATTCATAATAACTTTTCAAATGATGCTATTTGACAAACATATATTCTTAAAAAGTGACTTAGATTACATTGCTAGCTAGCCTAGTTGCATTCTGAACTTGCCAGTGAGTAACCACATATTTTCTAGATCTAGTGAAATCATATAGCCAAGTATCCATTCACCATTCCTACACTAATAGCCCATCAGTACTATTCAGTTTATTGGTGAACAGGATTTTTTTCCCTACTGTTTTGTTTAGACCCCCTGTAGTTCATGGTTCTGCATAGGCGTTAGTCATTTTCTCTGTCAAGTAGCCTAATAATGCTGAGGAGGTGGTATCATTACAGGGCTTAGTTATCTTTTGCCTGACAGGGGATGTAAATTCTCTTTTAGCAATTTTAAAGAGATAGCTAATAAGAACAAGAAAATGACATGCTGCAGGTGTTACTTTAATTTTCATTTAGAGAAAAAAATTCTTAGCAAAAAGTTAGCCATGCTTTTCATTTATTTTTTGTCAAGGTATAATATCATCCATGTTATCCAGTTCACAGTTCAGTTTGGAAATAAAAAATGTGCTTTTGAGAGACTTTGGACTATTATACTTTTGTCATACTAACCCCTATTTGTAAGATTTAACTGGATGATGTTCTAATAACAAAGGAACATTTTCCTGCTTTTATACATGTGAAAATAATTTTGGAACTGAAGAACCCTACATAAATTAGCTGGCAGTTTTAAATTTAACTTCAAATTTAATTGAGGACTATTTATAAAAATGGAGCCCTGGTGGCCCAGTGGTTAAGAGCTACAATTGCTTACCAAAAGGTCAGCAGTTCGAATCCACCAGCCACTCCTTAGAAACTCTGTGGTGCAATTCTACTCTGTCCCATAGGTTCTCCACAAGTTGGAATCTACTGGATGGCAATGGGTTATTTTTAATTTTTTTTTTTAATAAGAACATTCACCAAGAAAAATAAACTAATTAAAGCAGAAAGATTTCAGAAGAGTGCTACTCAGAAGAAGATGAATATTGAGATTAAGATTTCTGGAGTATAATTGGGAATTAGCAACAATTATGAATAATAAACTGAATGAAGAGGAAAGCCTCAATTTTAACCTCCAATTAATTATTGAAGGAAAGTAAAGTCCTCCCCTTTCTTATCTTCTCCATCCATCATGAAATCATATACCAACTCCTGTTAATCTTACCTCTTTGGAACCTTTAAGATAGTCCTTTTAATTTTAAAAAAGAAATCTCTGACCATTATTCATGCATCATCCTCCAAATGGCATTCCCACCTTCCTACACACTCTCTCCCATCTATTTTTCCACTGCCCAAAGTTATCCTCTGAAACACAACACTCATCTTGTCACTCTCCTGATTTAAAACCTCCAGTATCTCCCCATAACCTTCAAATAAAGTGTTTCCTCTTAATATCATATACTAGGTGCTTTGTGATTATGCCGTCTTACGTTTTCAGCCTCATCTCTCTCCAATCACCTCATACTCTTGCCATGTTACGTTTGCCACATCTCTTTCTCATCTGGTCTGCTTACATGGCCTCCATACATTTTGCGTTATTCAATCAATACCTCATTACTGTACTTCAGATCTCTACCCAGGTATCAATTCCTTTTTCCCATCCATTTCCATGGTCATGGTCACAAAACTAGTTTAGGAAATGTCTGTGCTTAGAGCAACCCTTTGAGTACCACCATCACACCATTTTTCACATGGTAATCATGGTATTTTTTTAATCATGGTTTTATTGTGTAACTCCCTACTGTAGTTTTCTCAAGGATGCAGCCTAAACAGTATTTGTCTGTGCATACCCAGAAACTATTGCTTTACTAGGTACATATAAAGTAATTGCTGAATGAAAGAATTTGTAATAAATTCATTGGGTCATGCATTTCTATCAAGTAAAAGCTATCAGATAAGTGACTTATTTCTCTTCCCTGTTCATTTTATTCATTAAATATGTTTAAAACATAGCTAATATTTTAATTTTTGAAAAGAATCTGAAGCTACTATAGAATTAAGAATAGGAGAAAAAGGAGTGGCATCTAAATGTTTTATTATGCATAGCAAATGAAACTGTATATAAAGTGCACCATCCAAAGAAGTAAATATGCTCTGGTATTGTGTTTACTGTCTGCCAAGCACTGAATACTGAATACTTTGCTTGTATGAACCTAAGTATGAAAACTCTATGAAGTAGGTATGCTATTACTGCCATTTTGCAACAGAAAACTAAGGTAGAGAAAGTTAAAACAATTTTCTCAAAGTCACATGGATAGAAAATGAAGAGTTGGGGAGTTGAACTCACAAAGTTTAGCTATTGTATTTATGTATTTAATCACTCTACAATGCCACAATTTGTGAGGTGCCAGACATACATTCAGGGAAATGAAATATGTTTCCCATTTTTATCCATATTACAAATGTTTCTAGGATTTGATGTGTTAACTAGCTACCTTTCTACTGTTTCTCATTCAACCATAGATTATTCGTGCAATAACCATGGTTAAATTTAGCTAATTTAAGTAACTAAACAATGTTGTCAGTGACAGAATAATATTCATACACCTACAAGGAAGACCAAATAATACTACTATTATTCAAATTTTTGCACCAATCACTAATGTCAAAGATGAAGAATTTGAGGACTTTTACCAATTTATGCAGTCTGAAATTGATCAAACATGCAATCAAGATGCACTGATAAATACTGGTGATTGGAACTCAAAAGTTATAAACAAAGAGGAAGGATTAGTAGTCGGAAAATACGACATGGGTGATAGAAATGACACCAGAGATCACATGACAGAATTCTGTAAGACCAATGACTTATTCATTGTAAATACCATTTTTTCAACAACATAAATGATGATTATACATATGAACCTCGCTGGATGGAATACACAGGACTCAAATTAACTACATTGCTGGAAACCAAAAATGGAGTAACTCAATATTATCAGTCAAAACAAGGAGTTAAAGAACCAAAAAGGAAGAACACGCTTGGCATTTCTCAAACTGAAAGAACTGAAGAAAAAATTCAAACCTTGAGTTTTGATGTTGAAGGATTCTATGGGCAAAATATTGAACAATGCAGGAAACATCAAAAGAAGCTGAATTATATGAAAAAGAACATGGCATCAGGACTGGAGGAAGACTCATTAACAACCTGTGATATGCAGATAACACAAATTTGCTTCCCCCCCAAAAAGGGAAGAAAACTTCAAGCACTTACTGATGAAGATCAAAGACTACAGCCTTCAGTATGGATTACACCGCAGCATGAAGAAAATAAAAATTCTCATAGCTGGACAAACAGAAAATACTGAAGTTGTCAAGGATTTCATTTTCTTTGGATCAACAATCAAGTCCCATGGAACCAGCAGCCAAAAAATTAAACAACAGATTTTACTGGGCAAATCTGCTTCAAAAGACCTCTTTAAAATCATACAAAGCAAAGATGTCACTTTGATAACTGAGCTATGCCCAACCCAAGCCATGGTGTATTTAATTTCCTCATATGCTTGCTAAAGCTGGACAATAAAAGGGAAGACTGAAGAAGAATTAACAAAACCTGGACAATAAAAGGGAAGACTGAAGAAGATTTGACATATTTGAATTATGATGTTGGTAAAGAATACTGAATATACCATGGACTGCCAGAAGAACAAACAAATCTGTTTTGGAAGAAATACAGTGAGGATGGTGAGACTTGGTCTCACTTACTTTGGACGTGTTATCAGGAGAGCCCTATCCCTGGAGAAGGACATTAAGCTTGGTGAAGTAGATGCTCAGTGAAAAAAAAGACCATCAACGAGATGAGTTGACACAGTGGCTGCAACAATGAGCTCAAACATAGCAATGATTGTGAGGATGGCACAGGACCATTTTGCTGTATGTACAGTCACAATGAGTCAGAACCACTCGAAGGCACCTAACAACAACAATGAAGAAAGAATAGTGGTTTCTAATTAATGACTATAAACTTGTGATTATTCTCTGTCTTGGTTTTTTAGTGCTGCCATAACAAAATACCACAAGTGGGTGTCTTTAAACAACAGAAGTGTATTGGTTAACAGATATGGAGGCTAATGTCCAAGCAGAGCATGGGCTCTAGAGGAAGGTCTTCCCATTTCATAGCCCCAGGCATTCTTTGGCATTCCTTAGCTTGTAGATGAATCCTCACATAATCTGTTCCTCCTGTATGCATCTCCGTGTCCATTCACCTATTTTTATAAGGCACCTCTCAGAAGGGATTATTTTCAGGACTCATCTTTATGACCTCATTACCCTAACAAAAGAAAAAGCCTATTTGCAAACAAGGTTACATTCACAGGACTTAAACATATCTTTTGGGGGAGAGGGACACAATACAGCTCATATTATTCTTTTTCTTACGTTTTACTTTTTCTGTATGTACTTGACCCAGACTTCTAAAGGCACTTCAAATACCTTGTAGCCAGAGGAAAGCTTTTAAAGCCAAGTTAAATAAAACAAAGGAAAACAAAACCAATCCGCCAAACAAACATCTTTATCATGGCAGTGCCTTGCTAAATATGAAAACACTGTCAAATTTAGGTGTTAGTTGCCAGGAAGGAAGATGTAATATTAAATTTTTTTTAAAGTTTCTCATACATTAGAGAATTCCTATTCTATGATGGTGATACAATGTTATTGTTCAGTTTAACTTTCACAAATGGAAAAAGTTTGTTTGTTAGACATTTTTAACATTGACTATAAGCAGATAAGGAACCAGATTTAATGTCAGCAATAATTTGTGTACAGTAACTAAAGCACTAGCTTCTTTAAAAATCCACTTCCAATTAATTACCAAGTGATAGATATGACCCATTTGCATGTAGATTGCTTAAAATGAACAGTGGGCGTTCTAACAGTTGTGATTATTGAACTCAATCTCTCTGTCATAGACAGAAACAAACCAATAATAAGAATTAAGGAAGAGGTCTTAATTCTACTGGTCATGTACTTTAAGATTCCATCTAAGTAATCTTTTTTTCCTCTATTAAAGTCTGTTCAATTTTTTCACTTATACTACACTAAGTTATAATATTGTTTAAAATTAAATTCATACATATATACATGCATTATCATTATAAAAACAATATAGTATACTGGATGTATCCATGTTTCAAGCTTTATCAGTGCCTTCTGCTGCCTATTTGATCTTGGCTATGGCTCTTGTCCTCTTGTATCTACCTATCTGCATGTTTGGAAACCCTGGTAGCATAGTGATTAAGAACTACAGCTGCTAACGAAAAGATCAGCAGTTAGAACCTACCAGGTGTTCCTTGGAAACCCTATGGAACAGTTCTACTCTGTCCTATAGGGTCACTATGAGTTGGAATTGACTCGATGGCAACTGGTTTGGTTTTGGTTTTATCTGCGTGTTAGGAAAATTAAGCACAATATTACACAGAGGGGAACACTCAGTTGTCTTAGTTACCTAACCCCACTAGTACTGCTTTAAAAAAAAAAAAAAAATACCTCAAGCAGATGGCTTTAAAGAAAATAAATTTATTTCCCCACTGTTCTGGCAGCTAAATGTCAAAATTATGGTCTCAGCCTTCTCCATTACTTCTTTGTAGGCAGCCCTGTGTGTTCCTTGGTTCCTTGGCAGTTTTTTTGTAGAGAATTATCGCATGGCAGCTATCTTCCCTGTGTGTGTCTGTGTCTGATCTGCTCTTTTTATAACTCAGAAATGATTAGATTTAGAACGTACCCTACTCGAATTGATCTGATTAAATACAGCAAAGAAAACCCTATTTCCAAACAGATTACGGTCTCACTTTAATCCATAACAATAAACATTTGTGGGTTCTAGTGTTGCTGCAATGACTATTCTGTGGGCTGCTGTTGTATTTATTTTGGATAACAAAGGGAATAGTTTTTGGGTTCTCAGAACCACGTAACCAGAAGTAGAAATCAAAGGTTTTAGTTTCCTAAAATTTCTATTTTCTCTCTACAGTTTTTCCTCATAGATCTTCAGGGTGGGTGTTTCTGTGTTTTAGGCCATTCCTCTACCCTCTATCAAAGAGCTAGCTCAGTCCATGTCCTAAGTAGCCAGTCTTTTATTCTCAGATGTCCAAACAATTTAAGCCCAGGTAGATACCTTTCTGAAGTACCTGGTTGGGGCAAATGTTACTTTGCTCAGCTGCTAACCGAAAGGTCACAAGTATAAGTCCACTCAGAGGTACCTCAGAATAAAAAGCCCTGTCAATCCACTTCTGAAAAATCAGCTAGTTCCAAAAAATCTGCCTTAAAAACCCTTCGGAACACAGTTCTACTCTGATCTTCATGGGGTCACCATGAGTTGGAATCAATTCGAGGGCAACTGGTTTAGTTGCTTTTCCATCTAGCCTAAATCTCAGTCCATTTGTAAGGACATAGATCAGATTGCTTCCTCTTTCTCAGTGAATTTGACAGATACAGGGCTTTTCTAGTCTAGAAGTCCCTAAAGGATTTTAAGGAAGGTTTCTGAGAATTTTTTCATTTAATTTCCTTTTTAAATCTTTCAAAAAAATTAAGAGCCAAGATGTCAAAGTTGATCACAGAGAATCAGGGAATTTAAGAGATAACTTTTGTTTACTTTGACGACTGAACAACAAAAAGATAAATAACCCAATCATGAAATGGGCTAAGAAATTGTATAGATATTTCACCAAAGAAGACATTCCAATGGCCACCAAACACATGAAAAGATGCTTAACATCATTAGCCATCAGAGAGATGCAAAGCAAAACCACAATGAGATACCATTTCACTCACGTTACTGTTGTCGTTAGGTGCCGGGGAGTTGATTCTGACTCATAGTGACCCTATGTACAACAGAACAAAACACGGCCCAGTCCTGTGCCATCCTCACAATGGTTGTTATGCTTGAGCCCATTGTTGCAGCCACTGTGTCAATCCATCCCATTGAAGGTCTTCCTCTTTTTCACTGACCCTCTACTTTATCAAGCATGATGCCCGTCTCCAGGGACTAATCAAACCTCTCATCCTTAGGTTACTAGTTGAAACACAAACCACTTGCACTACCCAGGGACCTATTGACCTGCTAGCTTGTGATAATATATAGTATCACAATGGCTTATTTGATAATCTAGATGGTACTTGGACACTGGGCTGTAATGCTAAATTATACTAAACAGATAAACTTAGATAATGGCTTTGGGAACTGCTATAGGTAAAATAATGGTCCCCCCAAAGGTATCCATACCCTAATCAAGAGAATTTGAATGTTAACTTACATGGCAAAAGAGACTTTGCAGATGTGATTAAATTAAGGATTTTGAGATGGGAGATTATCCTGATGGCCTCTAAATGCAATCACAAGTGTTCTAACTAAGAGGAGATAGAAGAATTGACAAAGAAGGAGGTGATGTGAGGACTGAAGCAAGATGGTACACTGCTAGCTCTGAAGATGGAGAGTAGCGCCCATGGCAAGCAATGCAACAAATGCAGCTCGAGAAGCTGGAAGAGACAAGGAAACAGATTCTCCCCTAGAGCCTCTGGAGGGAGTATGGCCCTGCCAACATCGTGGTTTTGGGCCAGTGACTTTGGAGGACTCATGACCTCCAAAATTGTAGGAGAGTTAATGTGTGTTGTATTAAGCCACCAAGCCTGTGGTGATTTGTGATAGTAGCCACTGAAAACTAATGCGGAAACTGATAGGTCTTTATTGTTTGGTTTGTTATTTGATTTTGTTTGGCATTTAAACTGTGATTTGAAGGAAGTTCTTCCCCATTCTTCCCCTCCACTATGAATTACACTTGGTACTTATTAGGTAAACAATCACAGTATTGGTTCAATGAAAACAGTAAAAATACTATAAATGTCAACCTGGAAAGGATGGAATAGCAATGTCTCACCAGGCTGAAGACTGGATTTAGGAGAGCCAGGGCCTCATGAAACAGGCATTCCATTTAACATAAAATCAAAATATTTACATAATTTTAAATATTTTAAATAACCTTGGCAATATATGGTATTTCCTTCTGTTAAGGGCCAAAATATGTCAAAAAGTGTAAATGCTGTGCCTGTAAGGTCAGCTGAAGTCCTCAGACTGTTTTTTCTCACAGTTATCACCGCCTCACCTACACATGCACCCAACATCTTAAATATGATTTGACTTTCCCTCAGGTTCCATTAATCAGGCTTTATCCTTGGACTTCTAGTCTGTCCTAGCACTAATTCTGTGACCATACCTGCTTTAAGATCCTAAACTAAGGATTTTGAGATGGGGAAAAGGAAAGCAGATATTCTTCCTCAGTAGGAGCCCTTTTATTGTACTAAGAAACAAAATGCAAATGAGGTGGATGGGCTGTTCATAAACAAAACATCACTATCACATAAATATATTCACCCAGTCAAACTGGGTTAACACACACCCTATATTTTCATACTTCTGTTGTTGGTTTAGTAACTATTAGCTGCCCTCAAGTCAGCCCCCAATTTCTGGTGACCTATGAACAATGAAACAGAACATTGCCCAGTCCTGCACCATCCCCATGATTGGTTGGGGAACAAACTGCTGTGATCCATAGGGTTTTTACTGGCTGCTTTTCAGAAGCAGGTCACCAGGGTGCTTTTCCTAGTGGGAGTCTGGAAGCTCCACTAAAATCAGTTCAGCGTCACAGTAACACACAAGCCTCCGACGACAAATGGGTGGTGGCTGAGCACCAGGCGCATTGGCAGGGAGTGCACCTGGATTCTCCCACGTGGAAGGTGAGTAGAGGTGAACCACTACTGCCCTCTTGGTTGCTTTAGAGAAAAGAAAACATTATGTTCTCTGACTTTTAAATAAATACCATGGTCTGATCTATTTCTTCCTGAGAATTCTTGTTCTTAAGAAAGGGCATACATATATTTCAAAGAGGAAGAAAATCATAGCATTTCAGTTAGAAAAGACTTTTAAGGCTATATAGTCCAACATTCTGACCGAAGGCCAGACTACCTCTGAGGGATGATCAATAATTTATACTTAAACATTTCTAACAACCAGACTTTCACTGCTTCCTGAATTGGAACATTCTCTTTTTAGAGCTGGTCTATTAATAGAAGTTACTCTACTTTGGATGGAAATCCATTCCTCTCCATCTTCTTTTTCTCTCTATCCTTCCTCTCCCATATTGCTATGGAAATATTTTGGGTTCCATGTGGTGTAAAAGAAAAAGCCCTGATTTGGAATTTTACTGATCTACATTCAAATCTTATTTCTCCCTTTTACTAATGGTGTGACCATGCATAAATTAACTAATTTGAGCCTCAATTTTCTCATCAGCAAAATGGAGTTAATTATATCTAAATCACAAGTGTGCTGTGAAAATTAAGGAACATAAAGTCTCCTGGCATAGTCCTAATACAAAGTGGATATACCATAAATCTTAATTAGTTCCCTTATCCATCTTTGGGCCAGAAATAATATGGTGGCTGCAAATAAAACATGGTGAAGAGGGGCAGAACATTTAGAATTTGGGGATTTATAAGCAGAGATACGCAATTGTTACCTTTTAGTTTCATGAATTGTGTCAAATTTTTTTTTTTTAATTTAAATATTGTTTTGAATTTTTGCTGTGTCCTTCTTATAAATAGACAGTGTTTTTCAACTAAATTCTATTCCCAGGGTTCATTTTGGCAGTTTTTTTTGTTGTTGTTGCTGCTGGTGGTGGTAGTGTTTCTTTGCAACATAAACTAGATATGTTTGAAAACCCGTGTAGTTATTTTTCTCTTTCTAATGTTTAATCACTTTCCTTTCCTAAGTTGACTGAGAACTTATCATCCGTGAGTTAATTTTCAAGTCACTGATTATAAAAGGATTTTTTATAGCTTACTAGTCTTTATGTTGACTCTTAGACAACAACTGGATCCCTCCTTTCTTGTAAAGGTATAATTTTGTTCAAATTTCAGCTCCATTTTCCCCCCAAAGACTTTTAATAATACAGCATTTCCCAATGACGTAAGTGTTTTTTTTTTTTTTTACATTGATCTCTCTCTAAAATAATGGTACTTTACACAGCACTAGACATGAGACCTCCCACTTCAGTCTTATATTTTCTTTGTCTAATAATGGGCATGCAATTGGAAATGCTTTTGGGGGGGGGGACATTTGACACTATCATCTCATTATTATTATTGCTTTTTTCTCATTCTACTTCTAAAGAAAGGGAGCTGAAACCTATAAATATTCCAACTATAAAATCATTTTTACTGACTTTAGTAAAATGACAAAAGTAATACCTAGAAAAACCTGTATTCTTGTCTCTGCCATTTTTTAATGAAATGTCCAGAAAGAATACATTAAAGTCTTTAGAAATGTGTAAAGGCACTTAAATGTATAAATGATCTCAAGCTAAAATTCTTATTTTATTAATATCTTATGAGTCTAAAATACATCCGTTTTATATACATATATATATAGTAGCTGTTTTCATAAAAATGGTTCTCTAATTGATTATACATTCAACGGAATTGAAAACCAACTGAAAACAAACCCAGTGCCATCGAGTCGATTCGGACTCATAGCGACCCTATAGGACAGAGTAGAACTGCCCCACAGTTTCCAAGGAGCGACTGGCGGACTCGAACTGCCGACCCTTCGGTTAGCAGCCGTAGCACTTAACCACTACCCACCAGGGTTTCCCAATGGAATTGAAGGGGAACTTATATACATGTGTTTTAATATATAGGCATTAAAAAAAAAAAAAAAAAAAACTGCCATAGAGTTGATTCTGACTCATAGTGACCCTATACAATATAGATGTTCAGGTTATGTAGAGAAATCATTGAAAAAATGAAATGATTGCTTGAAATTGAGGCTTTGTCTATTTCAACTCCTCCAAAATATCTTTAAAGTGAAGCTGTGACTCACTGAGTTTTAAGGTATCCTTGATGTTCAACCTCATCCTAGTGACAAGAGGAAGTGCTGAGATCTCTAAGCAGAATCCTTTGGTTCCTACCATCTCCTTGGTAATGTCCCTAGGCCTCCTGGTCCCCAGTGCCCTACTGGTATCTAATAAGGAAGACTGCAATTTATAAGCACAGTCTGTCTTTTGATCTCTGGCAAGGCTAGATTGATATTATGGTTTGAGTTTTGTCTGTGACCCCGAATATGTCCATGACCCAGAATGGTGCCTCTGTAGCCTTCAGATATAGGTCCACCTCACCAGCTTCTGTAGCAGCCCACTCAGGCACATTCCTCAGCCCACACCTATAGCTCACTTCTGAATCACTCTTCAGTTCATTCATGAACTTCTGTATATATTCCAGACCACAAGGGTCTCCTGTTTAGCTAAATTCAAGCTCTTTCTCTGCCAGCCAGTGATGTATCAAGTAGTTTACCTTGACCAGATCAACCCCTGGGGTCTTTTCTTTACGGAGTTCCCATGAGAAGCATCTGTCTTAGGACTCCTTCATACTAGTCTGTTTCTAAGATTATATCCTTGATCAGTCATGAGAGGGTAATGGGAAAAGGCACGAATCTAACACAGGTCCACAAATCTTTATCTGACACCCTTGGAGCCAGATGTGTTTCAGAATTCAGAATTTTGGGAGTTTTAGAAAGGTAATCGGGTATATATACCATGTATTTCATTATACTGTCAATAGGATCTGAGGCAATACTCCCTAATGAAATGCATTAGTGTATATGTGTGTACATTAATGCATGCTACACAAACATATACACAGTATAAGTGTGAAACACGTTCAACCTAAGTGTAAAACACATGGACAAGATAGAGCCTATATATCTACCAGTATCAGTCAGTTTCTGCTCATTATTCCTACACTAGAAAAGAAAAATAACCTCGACCACCAGACTTGGCCTGGATACAGTAAGAATATAAAGGATATCTCTGCCTCCCGGGAGGTGAAACAAGTTTAGAAATTCTCTCTATCTCTTCAAAATTCTGACTTTCAAAATTTTCTTCTTCAGGAAAGACTCAAACCTGCCCTTCCTGCCTTGGGGCAGTAAATATTCTAACTCAACCTTAGACAAGGAAGGCTGCAAGGAAACATGATTTAAAAGTATAATTAAGTGTCAGGAGCCTAAGATTTGCAAATTATCATACAAGCTACACTGCAATGTGGTGAAACCATGAATCAGTCCTGTTCCTCTAGCTGCAGTATTCACACTCTTAAAGACCACACTGTCTCCCATCCACACTGGCTAACTTTTCTTGTGTATTTACCATATGTAAGACACCTTTATAAAATGTTTATGTGCATTAAATGACTTTATCTCACAATAGCTTTGGAAGATATTATTATCCTCATTTTATAGACAATGAAATTGTGGCTCAAAAAAAGTCATTAACTTACGCAGGGTCACATGGGCAGCGAGTAGAAGAATTAGGATGTGAATTCAGGTAACTGACAAACTCTTTCTAGTACCTTTCTTAAGGGATTCAAGATTCCAGATAGAATTCATTGAAAAAAAAAAAATCTTACCCATAAATTGGCTCATTTACTAATGAAAACTTTGTATTTCCTGAATGCTAAATGCAACCATCTGTTCTCTATTGATGTTGGTATTATTTTATTTTGTTTATATTTTAAGCAAAATGTGTCCTTTAGTGCTATCATGTGGAGAAGTTTCAGTCTACATTTGTCATCATGCCACACATTATGGATTGAATTATGTCTCCCCAAAATATGTGTTGGAGTCCTGACCTCTATACCTGTGGATGTAATCCTATTTGGAAATAGAGTTTGGTTTTGTTTTGTAAACAAAGCCATCTCAGTGTAGGGTGTGTCCAAAACCTAATCACTTCTGAGTTATAAAAAGAGCAGATTAGACACAGTGACTAGCACAAGTGGCAGGGGTTGGGGGGGGCAGATGTCTCATGGGGACCACCAAGGAACAGAGGAGTGCTGGGGCTACAGAAGCTGAGACAAGGATCTTTCCCCAAAACCCACAGAGAGAGAGAGCATTCCCCTACAACCAAAAAAAAAAAAAAACCACTCATTGCAGTGGAGTTGATTCTGACTCATAGTGATAGGGTCGGTATGAGTAGAACTGCCCCATAGGGTTTCCAAGGGGCCACTGCTGATTTGAACTGCCGACCTTTCAGTTAGCAGACAAATGCTTAACCACTGTGCCACCCGGGCTCCTCCCCTATAACCAGTGTCCTGAAATTTGCACTTCTAGCTTCCTGAACGTCAGAAAATAAATTTCTGTTCTTTAAAGCTAACCACCTGTGGTATTTCTGTTCTAGTTATAGCCTCACTAGGAAA
Source organism: Elephas maximus indicus (assembly GCF_024166365.1). Lineage (NCBI taxonomy): Eukaryota > Metazoa > Chordata > Mammalia > Proboscidea > Elephantidae > Elephas > Elephas maximus. The sequence continues at coordinate 62,286,115 of NC_064842.1, forward strand.
CAAGACACCATGCTGTAAGTCTCTTACTGTGATGAGCTCTGATAAAAAAAGAAGCTAATAAAGAAAGAAAAAGTTAAGCAAAGGCACTAAGGGCTCAGTGCTAACTGAAAATGAAATAAGCCATTCAGATTCCTTCACTTCAGAGCATCATTGTTGGTGTTTAAGTAATTCTAAAATCGTTCTTGGCCTGACCATTTTTAGAGATGGGTTGAACATAACTCTGTATGTCAAAGAGAGAACTATATAGAAAACTGTATATATATTTATATGTATATAACTATATAGAGGCTTCAAGGCTCTATTTCATCACATACTATGTGCACTTACACAAAATGCTGTTTAAATCTGTAAAATTGGTAAAACATCAAATTTGTGAGTTACCTGTGAAAATTAAATGAGATAGTGAATGTTAAATTACTTTGTAAAAGTAATGTATATCTCTGTGAAGAGTTTGTTTTACCAGATTACAACTTATATTAGTCATCTAGTGCTGCTATAACAGAAATACCGCAAGTGGATGGCTTTAACAAAGAGAAAATTCGTCTCTCACAGTGTAGTATGCTACAAGCCCAAATTCAGGGCATCAGCTCAAGGGAACGGCTTTCTCTTTCTGTTGGCTCTGGGAGAAAATATTTGTCATCAATCTTCCCTTGGTCTGGGAGCATCTCAGTGCAGGAACCTGAGGTCCAAAGGACGCCCTCTGCCCCTGGCGCTGATTTCTTGGTGGTATGAGGTTCCCAACTCTCTGCTTGATTCCCTTTCTTTTTATCTCTTGTAAGATAAAAGGTGGTGCAGGCCACACCCCTGGGAAACTCCTTTTGCATTGGATCAGGGAGCTGACCTTAGTAAGGGTAATCTGACCCACCCTAATCCTCTTTAACATAAATTACAATCACAAAATGGAGGGCAACCACACAATACCGGGAGTCATGGCCCAGCCAAATTGATACACACATTTTGGGGGAGGACATAATTCAATCCGTGACACAACTAATGTTAAACTAATATAGGCAATAATCATCAGTGAACGCAAAAACCTTTGGGTTAGAAGATATTCAAGTATTAAAGTGCCTCTCCAGAGATTACTTATTAACTGCAAAAGGAAAAGGGAACCTTTACAATGAGGAAATCCAGTGCTCACCATCCCAAAAATGTTATAAAAAAATTAGCATTACTAATAATGAAACAAACTAACATTACACTGAGAAGGATACAGTATCACCTAGGAGTGGGGCGGCGCAGGAGGGGCATGGGTTGGTGATGTAATTGTGAGGAATCAATTAGGCAGATTTAAATTTAAGCTTATTCTTTAAAACAGCTGGCCAGATCTCTTCATAAAGGACAAAGGAAAAATCTGTAGAATGATTAAAGAGGCTAAAAAAGCCTTGATAACTAAATGCGTGAAATTTGGCTCCTGGGTTTAAATAAAAAAAAGATGTTATTGAGCCAATAGAAAAAATTTACACATGGACTCCATGTTGGATTATGTTATGAAAGCAAAGTCAGATTTCTTGAACCTTATTTTGATATACTCGTAATGCAGGCGAGGTGATACATGCTGAAATAAGTAGGCAGGAAAGTACCTAATTACCTAAGCAAAAAAAAAAAACTATTTGTGAGCTGAGTATGTGTATGTGTGTAAAAGCCAGAGAAAAAGAGGGGAAGAGAAGAGAGAAAACAAATGTGGCAAAATTTTAATAACTGCTAAAACTAGTTGAAAGAAGAATATACGTTTATTGTATCACTGTTTTAAATGGAGGCAAATTGTTTTAGATATGAATATAATTGCAAACATTCAGCATGTATTTGTGATTTGGTAAAAAGGTTCCTGGAATACAGTTAGGAAGTGTGGGTTTTAACTATGCTACTAACTGATGGGGTAACCTTGCTGTTTAACCCCTTTTTCAATTTCCGCATAGGTAATGGATTTTTTTTTAATGGATTAGATAATCTCCAAAGTCTTTTTAGCTCTTAAATTCTATGAACATAAAACATTAGAATTGGAATTGATTCATGCAAGCTTGTGAGGAAGGCAAATAAGGAAGTTCTAGAGGTTGTTGAGTGTAGTATAGACCCAAGCTTAGAATCAATTGAAGACATATTAGGGAAAAGTGAAGAGGCCCTTGATATGAGGATGGGTCACTTTTAGGTCTACTTTATGCCTTTGTCCATTATTTTTCTGTTGTATTTCCCTTATGCCTCACTGCCAATATTCAAATTGAAAAATTTTCTGAGCCAGGGTGACTTACATAAAGACGTTTCGATTGCAGAATTGTTCACTTAACACAAAAACGAAATATATATCACCAGTGTTTTTATTGCTTCGAAGAGTGAAATTGAATAACAATTTGATATATCTGTGCAGTGTATTTAGGTAATTTACATAGAATTTTGAGGTTCATAAAAAAACCACTTCACTCAACAGACCTTCGTGACACCACATAATAGATTGATTTTTAATGTAGTGTAGTGATTAGTCTCAGTGAGTAGAGATTACGGACTGTAATTAGTTTTGGTGACTTAGAAAAAATATTATCTATGGTGATTGATGATACTCTAGCTATGTATGTGAGATTCCATAATTAAATTTAATTATATTCAAAGCATGTAGGGATTTTATGCCAGTTTAGTTGTACATCATATATTTATTTTCCTGATCTCAGGATTCTTCAGTAATATTTCCACCACCCTAATTGTATTTCTACAGATTCATATAAAATTTTTCCTTGTTACCGATTAATTGGAAAAAGTCAAATCATATGGCTAATGCTACTTGGAATATACACTTTAAATAAGATATTTCCAAACAAATGTTCTAATTCAGGGGCATCCTACAAAATGCGTTTTATCAAAAACAACCTTGATTTTTTTTTTCTCTGAGACTGGGGTTATTTCAATGCAACTAAATTGGATAACTAATTACTTGATCAGTATAATTAATTTCTTTAATCCATTTTATAGAGGCCTCTGGCTAATATAGAATATCGTATGATTTATTTTCTTAATCTTAACCTTAATCCTACATACTTTGGACATGTTGTCAGGAGGGATCAGTCCCTGGAGAAGGACATTATGCTTGGCAGAGTACAGGGTCAGTGGAAAAGAGGAAGACCCTCAATGAGGTGGATTGACACAGTGGCTGCAACAATGGGCTTAAGCATAACAACGATTGTAAGGATGGCTCAGGACCGGGCAGTGTTTCGTTCTGTTGTGCATAGGGTCGCTGTGAGTCGGAACCGACTCAACAGCACCTAACAACAACACCAACATTTTCTTAATCTAAATTCCAGATGCTGGAATAACCAGCACAATATGTTTTATTTCCAAATTTATATGTAAACTGGTTGTATGATCTCCCTTGACTAAAAAAATTTATGCTCAGGATACCAAATAAATAAACAAACCCATTGCTGTCAAGTCTATTCCAACTCGTAGCAACCTATAGGACAGAATAGAAACTGCTGCATAGGGTTTCCAAGTCTGTAATCTTTACAGAAGCTGACTGTCAACATGTTTCTCCCTCAGAGTGGCTGCTGGGTTTGAACCACTGAACTTTCAGGTTGACAGTTGAGTGATTAACCACTGTGCCACCAGGGCTTCTATGCTCAGGATAAACAAACAAACAAAAAAAAACTGTTGCTGTTGAGTTGATTCCAACTCAGCGACCCTATAGGACAGAGTAGAACTTCCCCATAAGGTCTCCAAAGAGCAGCTGGTGGATTCGAACTGCCGACCTTTTGGTTAGCAGCCAAATGCTTAACCACTTTGCTACCAGGGCTCCTATGCTCAGGATAGAATGATTAAATTTTGAATAATATTATAAAATACAGACATTATCCTGTCTTCTCCTTCAAGGTTTAGTTTCCTTGCCTCCCTTTCAACCCTAAGAAAACGTTTTTATACAAATTTGGCATGACATGGATGGCCCTTACCAACTTGACCACTACGGAAATTTCTAAGGAACCCCAGCATGCATGTGAAATTCATGTCACACCAGAAGGTCATTCCTCAACACCTTGTGCATTTTCACACTCTAATGCCTTTTTTTTTTTTTAATGCCTTTACTGAGGTGTAGTGTCATAGTCATAAGGAAGGTTCATAAATGTTCTATCTCACCTTCTTTGCCATCAAAATTGTGAAACTATACTTTTCTACGCCCTCTGAAGGCTGTATGACTTATTTGAGCCAGGTAAATATGAGCAGAAGTGTGTAAATTCCAGGCGGGAGTTGTAAGAGAGAGTGAATTACTTACCATATCATTTCCCCTGGCATGATGACCATGGAAGCATGGACCCCATGTAGATGGTGGTCTCCATCAGCTGGATTGTCTGCAGTGGCCAAAGTTTCTGTATCAGTCAAGCCCCTTGCAGGAGATAGAATTCAGCTAACTTGGTTCAAATGAAGATACTTTAACGAAAGGACTATTTACAAATATGAGCCAAAGTTAAGGGAACTTAAATGTCAAGGCCCCTCAAGATCAGCAATGAGGCCTGAAGACATAAAAGGAGGAAATAGAACTATAGCATCACCAAAACCAGAAACCCACTGTCATCTAGTTGATTCCAACTCCTAACGATCATATATAACAGCATAGAACTGCCCCGTAGTGTTTCCGCAGCTGTAATCTTTACCGAAGCTGGCCGCCACATCCTTCTCCTGTGGAGCAGCTGGTGCGTCCCAACAGCAGACCTTTCAGTTAGCAGCCAAGCGCTCTAACCACTACTCCACCAGAGTTCCTTTTATAGCATAACGGTTCTAGCCACAGCTATGGAATAGGGGCCACCTAACTGGAGTTAAGATCCAGAACACAGCCACTCCCAAAGACATGACACCGAAGCAGTGAAGGAGCCCAGAGGAAATGCCTATAACTCTCTCTGATATCCCTGAAATACCCAGTTGCTGTCAGGTCAACTCTGATTCATGATGGCCCCATGTGTGTTGGAGCAGAACTGTGCTCCATAGCCTTTTTCAATGGCTGAATTTTTCTGAAATAGATCACCAGGACTCAAACGTCCAACCTTTTGGTTAGCACCTGAGTGTGTTAACCATTTTCACCACTGAGTGACTCCGTGATATCCTTTAGATGCCTATAATTGGCTACACCCAACCAGAAGCCATCCGGCAAGGGATTCCGGGCAATACAGTCTATAGCGTTAAGTTTCCTGAAGCATTCAGACACTAAGAATTTGAGGTTGTGCCACAGTACGACATAACCTATCCTGGAGGACAAAGAAATTGATACTAAAAGTGGTATGCTACTGTAATAAAAACCTAACAAATGTGGAAATCATTTAGCGATTGGCCAATATTAGGCAAGGAAACTGTTATCAGGGGCTAGAGAGGTGGCAATCTATATAATGCAATGATAAAATATTTGAAAAAGCTCCACTTATGGTAACATTAAAAGCAGCACATGTGCCTAACGATGTTGTAGCTTTAGATCAAATGACTGGAACACTGACAATTGGTACTGTGTGTTGATTGCAATTGACTGCTGGTTGTACTTGGTAAGGTAACATAAAAAAGAGGTGAGCTCAGAAATGAATTATCAGTGTGTGAGTGGGAATGAAAACAGAGAATGCGTCCACATTTTTTTTTTTAAAGCTGAAATATTACAACATTGAGCAATGCTTGGTGTTACAAAGACTGATTAAAACTCAGCTTTACAGCAAATAACAAATGAAGAGTATGGACATAACAACCGTTGCTGAAACCTCTGAACAGAGCATTAGAATAGAAACGCATCGAGTAGTGGCGCCCAGTAAAGCCTTTCACTTAGACCAAATAGCACAAGAAGAAAATAAAGGTGCTGTTCTTCCAAGAAAGGAGTCCTGGTGGTGCAGTGATTAAGTACTGGGCTGCTAATGGAAAGGTTGGTGGTTCGAACCCACCAGCCACTCTTCAGGAGAAAAATGTGGCAATCTGCTTCCATAAAGAATGAAAGAAAAAAAAAATTTTTTTTTTTTAATACAGCCTTGGAAACACTATGGGGTATTTCTACTCTGTCCTATAGGATCACTATGAGTCAGAATTGACTAGATGGCAAACTACAACAACAAGCTGTCCCAAGTAAGCTGATAATTTTATGGTACTTTTTTTTTGTAGCTGTAGTGGTCATTACAAGATAGGTCAGCCTGCCCTCACTCATATACCTGTAATGTTTTCTCTGCTTTAAATACTATCTTTTGCTTAGGTATCTCTTAGGCAGCTGGGGCGTTTGTGGTGAAGTGTTTCATTCAACATTTGCTCAAACATCCTTTTAGTGCGATTTCCTTTAGTGTGCTAGTAAGATAAAGATGATTATTTGCCAGACTCCTTTGCAGCTAGGGTTTAAAATATGATTTAGTTTCTGGAAAACTTGAATTCAAAGTTTAAATAAATGAAGAAAAAAAGGAAACAACATAGAAAACATGAAATTTGTTGAGATGGATCTATCATGGGGAAAATGCTTCTGGAAATAGTATATTTCTTTATCTTTGGATTTCAGCTAAGCAGAACAATATTGGAGCTAACGGAATAGTAACTTCCTGATTCTGTACTTTCTTGAATATTGTACCTTAGCAGGCCTTTTGCATGTTGTTCTAAAATGTTGTTCTAGGCAACATTATTAGAGGACCAGACTATAGCTGTCAAATGACTTTGTTAGCATGCAATTACCTAAATTAAAAAAAACCTATTCTATTTAAAATTTGTAGAATGATTTCTATCCAGTAACCAAATTCTAACTGATATCACAATTTTGTCCTACTTGTCATGTTGTTTTAGGAGCCATTGAATTGGTTCCAACTCATAGTGACCCTACATACAGCAAAACAAAACACTGCCTGGTCCTGTGCCATTCTCACAATTGTTGATATGTTTGAGCCCATTGTTGTAAGCACTGTGTCAGTCCATCTTGCTGAGAGTATTCCTCTTTTCCGATGATCCTTTACTAAGCATGATGTCCTTCTCCAGGGACTGGTTCCTAATGATAACATGTCCAAAGTACCTGAGTCAGAGTCTTGTGATCCTCCCTTCTAAAGAATATTCTGACAGTACTTCTTTCATGACAAATTTGTTAGTTTTTTTGGAAGTCAATGGTATTTCAATATTCCTTGCCAACATCATTAATTCAAAAGCAGCAATTTTTCCTAGGTTTTCCATATTCATTGTTCAACTCTTACATGCACATAATTTGGATCAGGCACACCTTAGTCCTCAAAGTGACATCCTTGCTTTTTAACTCTTAAAAGTGGTCTTTTGCAGCAGATTCAGCCATTGCAATACGTCGTTTGATTTTTTTGCCTGCTCTTTCCATGAGCGTTAACTGTGGAGCCAAGTAAAATTAAATCCTTGACAACTTCAAAGGTTTCTCCATTTATCATTACTTTGCTTATAGGTCTAATTGTGAGGATTTTTGTTTTCTTTTTTTTTTTTTTTATGTTGAGGTATAATCCATACTAAAGGCCAAAGTCCTTGATTTTCATCAATAAGTGCTTCAAGCCATCTTCACTTTCAGCAAGGAAGGTTGTGTCTGCATATCACAGGTTGGTAATGAGTCTTCCTCCAGTCCTGATGCTGTGTTCTTCATATAGTCCAGCTTCTCAGATTATTTGCCCAGCATACAGATTGAATAAGTATGGTGAAAAGATACAACCCTGAACCAAACCTTTCCTGATTTTAAATTATGTAATATCCTCTGCTTCTGTTTGAATAACTGTGTCTTGGTCTATGTACAGTTTCCTCATGAGCACAATTAAGTGGTCTGGAATTCCCATTTTAGTAATGTTGTTCATAATTTGTTATGATCCACACAGTAGAATGCTTTGCATAGTCAAATAAAACACAGGTAAATATCTTTCTGGTATTCTATGCTTTCAGCCAAGATCTCTCTGACATCAACAATGACATCCTTTGTTCCCTTGATCCATCACCTCTACTGAATCCGGCTTTAATCTCTGGTAGTTCCCTGTCGATATACTGCTGCAACCACTTTTGAATGATCCTCAGCAAAATTTTACTTGGCTGTGATATTAATGGTATTGTTCAATAATTTCCAGATTCTTTTGGACCACTTTTCTTTGGAATGGGCACAAATATGGGTCTTCTCCAGTTGGTTGGTGAGGTATCCAACCAACTCAATGGCACACAATAGCAACAACATGCCATCCTTTCTTGTCTTTTTCCTTGTGAGTTTATGACTATTTTATTCCTTTAGTGACATTTCACTAAGATTTTTGGAGGGAGAAGATGCACTGTAAATCTTCAACTACCCAATGTTCAACTAGCCATGGTTAACTAGAAGCCCAGAAAAAAAAAAAAAAAAAGCCTGTTGCTCTTATGTCATTTCTGGCTTATAGAGACCCTATAGGACAGAGTAGAACTGCACCATAGGGTTTCCAAGGAGCCGCTGATGGATTCGAACAGCCAATTTTTTGATTAGAAGCCAAGCTCTTAACGACTGTGCCACGAGGTCTCCACTAGAAGCCCTACTCCTCTCTTACTTATCTTTGTGTTCTCAGTGACTTACCCTGATGCAAAATAATAATTAAATAGTTTTAAATTTAATTTTTGTTTAGATATTTATAAGCAATTAGCACTCAAAATATATGGCAACTAATATTGAGTCATAAGTACTAAAAATGTACACAATTGTATGCTGATGACATTTGGATTCAAAAATTAATGAATATATAGTAATGGCATTCTAGAAAATGGCAGGCAATATTATAAGTCACATTTAAACTATTTTAATGGAACAGGGAATGGGCAATTTGCACTAATAACTAGTCTTTTTTAAGTAAAGACTTTACTAGTTTAGTACCTCAGGGAGAGAATCATTCCTCAGATTAAATCTGAGACTGAGATCTGCACCTAGTCTGTGCAATGCAGTTTTATTATTGAGGTGAAATGCTTCACATTTCAGAATGTCACATGTCACACACATTATTATTGGAATAGTATTAGAATTTTCCAACATATAACATCTATCTGTATTGTGGATTGAATTATGTCCCCCCAAAATTGGAATTCAGTGGTTAAAGAGCTTGGCTGCTAACTGGAAGGTTAGCAGTTCGAATCCACCAGCAATTCTGCAGGAGAAAGATGTGACAGTCAGCTTCCAGCCTTGGAAACCCTATGGGGCAGTTCTACTTTGTCCTGTAGGGTTGCTATAAATCAGAATCGACAAGATGGCAATGAGGTTGTACCTGTGGATGTAATCCAATTTGGGAACGGGATTTTCCTTGTTATGTTAACAAGGCTGTATCAGTGTGGGGTGTATTTTAAACCTACTCGGTTTTGAGATATAAAGAGCAGATTAGACACACAGAAGTAAGCACAAATCGGGAAGACAGATGTCCCTTGGAGATCTGTAAGGAACACTGAGAACACTAGAGAAGCTGAGGCACAGATTTTTCTCCAGGGCAGACAGTGATAAAGAGAGCCTTCCCCTAGAGCTGGCAACCTGCGTTCAGACTTCTAGCCTCCTAAACTGAGAGAAAATAAATTTCTGTTAGTTAAAGCTACCCACTGTGGTATTTCTGCTATAGCAGCAGCACTAAGAAACTAAGACAATCTGATCGAATCAAGGAGTAATGTGTTTGGTTTATCAATTCCTTGAATTATTTCTAGGGTAAACTAACAAGTCTTTTAATCTAATTATCAAATTATAAGATATTTTTACTGTATTATTCTGGGCTAGATTTAAGGAAGTTCCTTTTGACTAAGACTATGTGTTCCCTCTTATCAAGAAAGGCCCCAAGCATTTCACACAGATCAGAATTGACTGTCAAGCTTTGGGAGAAGATCAAGTCTCCTTCCAAGCAAATCTTTTCAATACCATATGTGTACTCCTGGTAAATAATCAAAAAAGAACTAATGAAAAATATAGTAAAAGTACATCATTCTGTATTCCAAACAATTTAATTCATTACTTTGTTAATCTATAAACTGTTGAACTGACCGATTATTTTATCCATGGTTTTTAAGCACATGATTTAAAGTATATAATTTTTAGTTTTGAAATTTTCCAATTACAAAAATTTTATATTTTTAAAATATAGACCATAATTTGGTCAATATTTGAAATGTCCAATTGTTATTTTTATAAACTATTTTTAGAGTGGCCTCTATAAATTTCAAGGAAATAAATGCAGAATTTTCACTCCCAAATATGTTGAGGCACAGATCTAAGTTATGCTGAATCAGTAAGTCAGTCAGATAAAACAATTTCGGAGAGTTATACTAGGTCAGAATTCAGAAGTCTGGGTCATTGACCAAATCTTACATTTTCCTGGGATCTTAATTTTAAATATTAACAATAAATAATTTGGAATAAATGGGATTTTCCAACTTCCTGATAAATAATTTATTTTTCCAACTTCTTTACCTCTTAGCCACTTTCAACACTGTACCCTCTCTTTCTTTTAAATTAATCTCGTTCTTGGATTTCTTGACATATCTCCATTCTACTTTCCATTTTAAGTTTCTGGTTATACTCATCTTTGTTCTATTTATAGTCCTTTGCCCAGTACTTTTCTGAGAACTTAACTCTTCTACTCAGCTAGTCGAAGCTTGGCCCCAGACCCCGTGTTTTTCTTCCACTCTGCCTTCTCTCTCCTGATAATCTAATCCATGTCTATTGCTTTAAATGCCATCTCTAGAAAACAGCCTCTAAATTCATGGCTCCAGTGAGACTTAGGTGTCACCATCAACTTCTTAATCAGCATCTCTATGTGGATAAATCAAAGCCAACTCAAAGTTAACCAGTCCTAAACCAAATTCATCATCTATTTTTCACTGTTTCTCCTTCACTATTTCTATTTTCATGAATACTTTCATGGTTTATCCAGGTGCATAAGACAATAGCCTAGGTGTTATACTTAATACTTCCACTCTGTCACTCTCATATACAATTATCCATTGAGGTTTGTCAAAGACACCCTCTAAATATCTTTCAAAATTATTTATCTGCATCAATATCACTCTTACGCTAGGCCGAGCATCACCATCTCTTGCCTGTACTAATACAGATCCCTTCTAGTTGGCCTCGCTTATACGTATTTTCTACTTTCCAGTCAGTTTACCACACTTCAAATATAATAGCCATTTTGAAAATTACATCTGTTAAGGTTGCCCTTTAAAAGCTATGTCTCTTAGGGGAGAGAGCAAAAATCCTTTTTTTTTTTTTTTTTTTTGACACACAGGTAGTACATGATCCTTCCTTGGTTATAGGGTCAAGTTTAATATAGTGGTTATAAACAATGGTCAGGCTGCCTGGATTCAAATCTAAACTCTATCACTCATTATCTATGTGAAATATGGAAGGTATTTTCTTTGAGCTTCTGTGTTCAGATGTACTTAGTTCATAAAATTGTTTTTAAAATTGATTGAGCTAATACATATAAAGTACTTTGAACAGTGCCTGGCATTCAATTAGGCATCAATTTATCATAGTATCAGTATAATATTTTCTATTTCATTTCATAACTTGCCCTTTCAATCTCTGTTGTTTAACCACAATACTGTTTGTTTGTTTAAGTTTCTCAAAAACCTATGCTCGGCTCAACCCTGGGACATTTGACCAAGCTACTTCCTGTGCCTGAGGTTCCCTCCTCCTCACCTCTACCTCCACATCAAAGATTTAACTCTGACCCATTTCAATCTTCCTGAAAAGTTCCCCTAATATTAAACTAGTTTCCCTTGGTGTAGGATTTTATAGCCCTCCGTACCTTCATTCATAGTCCATATAAGTTTGTAATTAAATACTTATACAGTTTTTATATCTTTCTCACTAATTATACTATAAAGACTCTGGGCACATGAAATGGGTAACTTTTATTCCATGCTTTTCATCATTATTTTATCTTTTCATTAACTAACCTGGTTAAGGTGCTTTACCTAATCATATCAGGAGAAGTATGTTGTCATTTATTAAGGAAATTATCAAAATTTGGAGATAAGGCAAGATTAATGTAAATTTGAATGGATAAAACCAAAAAAATCAAAACCCATTGCCATCGAGTCAATTCCAACTCATAGCGACCCTACAGGACAGAGTAGAACTTCCTCATAGAGTTTCCAGGGAGAGTCTGTGGATTCAAACTGCTGACCTTTTGGTTAGCAGCCATAGCACTTAACCACTATGCCACCAGGGTTTCCAACATAGAGGAGGATAAAAATAAGTTTCCTTTATATTTGTACTAAATGAGTTCCATTCTTTCAATATAATGGCTTATTTTCCAAACTCTCTTATAATATGTATATTTTGTGTAGAAACAATATGGTTTCCATAGGAGTCCTAGTTAAATGTGCAAACTCCACATGTTGCTGTTAAAAAAAAGTTCCTCCTCTCTTCCCTTTCGTTATCCAAAAAAACTTCAGTTGAAATGTCCAGGAATTTCCATACTTCACAAATAACAGAGGGGAAATGTCAAATTCATTGTGATTCCATGATGCTACACTGACGACTAGGGAGTAGGGGTTGCCTTAAATTACAAGACATCTGGGGCAGAGTCTCTGGCAGCAGTAGAATGCTACCAAAGCATCAGTTCTTTGCTCCTGGGGCAAAGGGCAGTGGCAGTGGTGATCTATCACCAGCAGAAAACATAAGCTGTGGTGAGACAGTAGTGCCTGAAGCTATGAGTGAACTTAGAGGTCATGTCTAGAAGGTGGTAATTGTGTTTATGCCCTTCGTTTCAGCTGCTACCCTAGTTCTAAAAGGAATTCTCTTTCAGACACATCCTTCAAGGAAAGTGACTGTTCCAGTGTTTTACTCAGTTGAAAGCCTATCATTATCCTTAAGGACCTAAGTCACATAAGTAACTTTTTACTTGCATTTTAGCCCATACAGAGTCAGTTTTGTGGATTTCTGGGCTCTTTTATTTTTTTTCCTTTAGCTGTGGGCGTCCTCTTACAAAAGGAACCCTGGTAGAACAATAGTTAAGCATTGGGTTGCTAACTGAAAGGTTGGCAGTTCAAACCCACCAGCAGCTCCATGGAAGAAAAGACCTGGAGATCTGCTCCCATAAAGATTTCAGCCAAGAAAACCCAACAGGGCAGTCCTAATGTATCCTATAGGGTCACTATGAGTCGGATTCGGCTCAACAGCGCACAACAAGAACAACCTCCTCTCATGTCACCAACGGAGTTTTCAAACCCCATTTGAGAGTCACAACCATGACTCCTTTAACCATTGGCTCCATTCTGGGAGAAAAATGGAATATACTTTCATAATCCTCCATAGGAATAACTAAGCTTCCATCAGTTTATTCGGAATGGAGCATCTTTAAAACCAACATGATTTTTTAATTCACAGTCTCTCTTAATATAACTTTAATGAGTTACTGTACTAAGGGAGATTCTTGTCCACTGTGAGAAAGGAAAGGATGAAGTAAGTAAGGGAAACAGAACACCATACTGCTCCCTATGTTTTAGGATCTTTTACATGCAGTTGTTTTAAATTTTAGATTTCAATTAACATATCACTTGATTGGCTAAATAATATCATTCTCCCATATACCCTTCACTAGCTTCCTATTTTATATAAGCCCTACCCCCCCCCCACTATAGTTCTGGTGGCACAGTGGTTAAGAGCTCTACTAGTAACCAAAAGGTGGCCAGTTCAAATCCACCAGCTGCTCACTGGAAACCCTACAGGGCATTTCTACTCTGTCCTGTAGGGTTGCTATGAGTTGGAATCGACAGCAACAGGTTTGGTTTGTTTTTGGATTTTCACAGTTCTCCAACACTCTCTAAAATGTCCATTTTATGTGCTTCTGGATCCCTAGAAATGCAACCATTAAGGGCACAGCTGCTAACTGAAAGGAGGGTGGTTTGAGCCCACCCAACTGCTCTGTGTGCAAAAGACCTGATAATCTGCTGCCATAAAGATTACAGCTTAGGAAACCCTATGGGGCAGTTCTATTCTGTCACATAGAGACACTATGAGTTGAAAATCGACTCGATGTCAGCTAATAACAACAACAAAAGTGCTTTTGGTTTAAGAAAGTATATTTCAGAAAAAGTATAATTGGAGAAAGGATTTCTGATTAAACAGGAATTTGAATAACATAAAAATAATTTCTATATATTATTAGCTACCTTCTCTGCTTGAGCAGCTGAAAACTTCCGCTGTTTCACTTCACGATGCTGACTTATCACACGTGAGCCTCCAGGAAAGCGTGTATTGCCGTCGAGCGTGCAAATAGACTTATGGAGAAACTTTATGAAGACATTTTACAGTAGAACACATTATTTATAAGCTATTATACTTGGTGTGTGGTCCTTGATAAATTAACAGTAGTTTTTACACTCTCATGTTTTACTTTCATTCTCATACATAAAACTAGCTTGGGTGACCTGATTCTGCCACGGAACCCAGTTATGACTAGACGTTAGGGGAAGAAGCCCTGGTTGTGGTAATCACAGTTGACCGGCTGTGCTATCAGTGAGCACGGTACTTCCCAATAGCAGACGAATTCTGTGCCAAAGGCTTCACATCAAATTTAAACCAATGTCGTCACTGATCAAGGTTGCCTTGTTCAAATACAAACAATCCACTTCCCTCTGCAAACTGATTGAGCCTCAATGCACTCTCTTACTTTGCTACCCTGGTTATTAATAGTTCCAAAGTCTGTAATAAATCCCAAACCCTATAATCAGTGAGAAAATTGTGTTTTTGGTTGGGTGACATAACTTATAATTAGAGATAGATAGATTGCATGCTGTTATACTTGGGGTAACTATCAGTGATAAATGAACTGCAAATGCACATATTTCTGTGGAGATCAATTCAGGAAAGAGATGATAAATGTAAATAACTAGACAAAATGGAATTGAGTGCCCAAGCAATGCATTTCCGATTAAAAGTAGTATGGAGTACAGCTTCACTTCAGAATAAAGGGTTAATCGAGTCTTCTTAAAGAAGACAATGTCAAAATAAGCAAAAAACGACAAGACTTGAAAACAGCAGTGGAATGAGCTTGTCCGTGAATTTGTAAGGTATAAAGTATATCTGTGTGTGTGAGTGAATATGTTGTTAAGAATTGTGAAAGGCAAAGAAGGTTCTATGACTCCCCTACTGTCCTTTCTAAAAAGAAAGTGTTTAGGAAGTTGTAAAGATTCTACAGTAAAGAAATATATTGATGGAATGAACCAATAAAATACCTAGTTATAGGAAATATAATTTCTAGAGAACTGTTCAGCTGAAAGATAATAAGCAGGCAAATAAATACTTTCAAAAAATAAATAGAGCCAAGCTTGAAGGTTAGTAATCATGCAGTTTTTTCATGAAGACTTGGAGTTCCTGATATGAAAAGGCCTGTATTTGGCATAAAGTAAATCTAGTAAGTACTAATGCTCAGACTTGAGAGAAAATCACTTTTTCTCGTGGTCTAGTAAATTGCAATCAATACTCTGCTTTCCTAGTAGTCGAGATTTTTTTTTTTTAATCAATTTGTCTGCAGTTACCAAAGGAATATCATGCAGAGGTAATTACATGCTGTTCTCACCTTTTGAAAAGTAGTACTTCTTTCAAATAGTGCTTGGATATAGCTCTTGGCTCTGTACAAAATTCAAAAGGAATCTGGAGAAACTACAGAGGAAAATATATCCTTCTGTTTGATTTCATTTCAAAGTTATATAGCTAAGAATTTAACTGCTAGTTATAAAAATGTTATGTGCATCTCTTTGTGTGACTTTTATAATTTTATCGGTAGCTCTATGTAAAGAAAAAGCTCTATGTAGAGGCCTATATTTAAAAGATACATGATTTTCCTTTTATTATCTAAGATCTTTACTCCTTTTGTTAATTATAATTATACGTCTTTTAGGTTCATATGTTTTCATAGTTTTTTAGCAGACATAGATGAAGTTATACTGGGTAACATTTATTGGACATTTGCCATGGGCCAGGCTAAAGGACTTTACATGAATAAACTTATTCTATCTGCAGAATGAATCTTGGAGGCAAGGATTTTGTTTTCATCCCAATTTTACAGACAAGACAAAAATAAGGCACAGAGAGGTTAAGTCATGCTTTTGGTTACAGAGTCCTCGATGGGCAGATCCAGGCTTTAAAGTCAGCAGTTAGCTCTGGAGCCCAATACTTGAATGCAATGCCATATTTTCTCTTTTAAAAAATATCCACTAAAACAAAGGAAGAAGAATGTTTCTTAGAAACAGCTTTTCAGGCAAATCCACCAGAGGCTTGCAGAATGTGATACTATTTATTGTAAAAAAGTAAAAATTACCACAAAGAAAGATTGTTGTAGGCGGTTTGGTTAGGACAAAAAAAAAAAAAAAAAAAAAGACAGCCGTGGTGGCACAATGGTTTAGTGTTCCCTACTAAGTAAAATTTGGTGGTTTA
Source organism: Elephas maximus indicus (assembly GCF_024166365.1). Classification (NCBI taxonomy): domain Eukaryota; kingdom Metazoa; phylum Chordata; class Mammalia; order Proboscidea; family Elephantidae; genus Elephas; species Elephas maximus. The sequence goes on from NC_064842.1 coordinate 62,302,463, forward strand.
AACCTATCCAGCAGTTCTGTGGGAGAAAGACCCAACAGTCTACTCCCTTAAGGATTCCAGCCTAGAATAGAAAACCCTGTGGGCAGATGCACTGTCACATGGGGTCACTATGAGTTGGAATCGGCTGGTTGGCACTTAACAAAAACATAAATAATTAGAGTCTGTACATGGACAATACACTAAGATACTGCCAAAACCTCAGTAAGAAAGTATTATTTTAATACATCAAGTACTTAACACATTAGGGGGTTTTTGTTCCTTGATGTTATGCCTACAGGGTGGATGAAGGATGATAAACACAGGCAAGCTTTTGTTTTGTAATGATTACAAAATTACTTGTTTTCATATAATGCTATATAATCATTTTTAAACAAAAATGTCCTGTGTTTCATAACTGTGTTTGAGAGTTTTTTAGACAACCTTTTAGAACTACAGTGTTTTACAGATATCGGAGTACCAAGTGTGAGAGCACCTCTCTGTGGTGGAAAGTTATTACTATTTTTCAAAGAGAAAAAACTGATGTGTTCTACTTATCACTGAATTGTTCAAGAGCTTTTTTTCTTTCTTTTTTTTTCTGAGCCGTCTGCTTTTCTCCTGACTCCTACGTTTTTCCTCATTTTTCTGTTAATTATTACTAGGAAAGAAAAATAAGCAAAGCCCTCAATTAATATTCATGATATTATGCTACTCTTTTCTTTCAGAGAAAATGACATGATAGAATTCTGAATTCTGTGAAGAATCAAGCCTAAAATCATGACACCATATTTCTTTCTTGTATATGTCTAAGTCTAAATGTATTTCTGTTCATATCCTGGATACAAAGACAATATTTCATTCAGGGTTCAACCACCAAAGAAGCAGAACCACTAAGAAAGGTTATACACATGTATATACAGGAATTTGACCTTAAGAAATTGTGGCAGTTTGTTAAGCAATCACGGTAAAACAGTTGCTTTGTGTCTGATGCTAGAGCTTGACCTCTACAAGGTAGGCAGTATGGAAGAGAAGATGGATATAAAGTAGAGCGAGAACAATCAGGATCTCGTAAACACAAGCTGGAGGCCACGTGAACATACTGAAATCTGTATCATTTATTGTTGACCTCAGTGGTGTGATTGTTCTGCAGAAGCCAACATCCTTGGTTGTGGAGCTAAATACCCACATCTGACTCTAGAGTCAGAAGCTAAAGCAGCATTCAGTAGAAGGTGGGGAAGTTGCACACTGGGCTACAGCTTCACACCAATGAGATGAGCCAACAGACAGATGAAAACGTGTGTGTGCTCTAAAATGTCTGCAGCTACTTTTCTGCTCCCCAAATTTCCCATTAGAAATTGTTGGTGTTCCACATTAACCCTTTCGTGGCCCAATTATTGTTGCCTTTTAATTTTTTGTTGATACTACATGTTTTCAGTAATAGAGGTCATGCTGAATCATTATGTCTGAATTTTTGGTAGACGATATAGATTTTGTTTTATTCCTCCTTCCAAAAACTGTACCCTTGGAGTCCAGAGGTACATATGCATACCCCTTATAAACACAAATTCTACCCCTAGAGTCCAGAGGTACATATGTGTACCACATAAAAAATTTTCAAACTTCATGTTTTTCCTACCAAAAATTCAATGAGTCAGCACTACATCATACAATACCCTATAAAAAGAGTAATTTGTGTCAAAAGCCTATTTTTTTCCATTTCTAACTGTTATTTAGGGCCCTGCCTGACAGCAGCACGTACTGTCAGTGGAGAAATAACTTCCCAAAGGACCCAGAGGTACAAAAAGTAAGTTGTAGTTATAGTACGCCGCCACTTCTGAATGCGTATAACCAGAAATAGAAAACAAAATTTTGGAAACTGTAGTTTAGTCTGGAAAAGTTGATGCATCACAAAACTGCCAGTTTACTCCAACTTTACTCAACTTGGCACTCATGTACATCTTCTCAAACCAATAAACTAATCTCCAAATAGCAATAAGAAAGTCGTGCTTCTCCCTAACACGATATACCTATCCCATATACAACTGAAAACACATTAACCCTTTCCCCAGAAAAGATAGAAATTCCTTTTTTTGTCTTTGGGGGATACTCATTCTTCTTCTAGCTGATTCATTTTCCATCTTTGATATCCCATGACTTAAATACTGAGATAAAAAGTTAACTGCCCTTAACACACCTTGTTTAAGATGATTAGAGAATGAGAGGGGGAAGAAAAATACAAAAGGAAAAAAGTTATTTATGTATATTATATGTTGTTGTTTTTGTTAGGTGCTATCAAGTCAGTTCTGATTTATAGTGACCCCATTAACAACAAAACAAAACACTGCCTGATCTTGTGCCATCTTCACAACCATTGCTATGTTTGAGCCCATTGTTGCAGCCACTATGTCAATCCATTTCACTGAGGGTCTTCGTTTTTTTTGCTGACCCTCTACCAGAAAAAATCTGCTTCTACAGGAGCTAGTCCCTCCTGATAACCTGTCCAAAGTATGTGAGACTATTCTTGCTTCTAAGGAACATTCTGGATGTACTTGTTCCAATACAGATTTGTCCCCTCCTCTAGGAGTCCAAGGGATATTCAATATTCTTTACCAACACCATAATTCAAACACATGGATTCTTCCTCAGTCTTCTTTATTCACTGTTCAGCTTTTGCAAGCATATGAGGTGATTGAAAGTACCATGGCTTGTGTCAGGCTCACCTTAATCATTAGAGTGGCATCTTTGCTTTTTAACACTTTAAAGAAGTCTTTTGCAGCATATTTTCCCAATGCAATACATCCTTTGATTTCTTGACTGCCGCTTCCATAGTTATGGACCCAAGCAAAATAAAATCCTTAGCAACTTCAATATTTTCTCTATTTATGATAATGTTGCTTATTGGTCCAGTCTTGAGGACTTTGTTTATGTTTAGGTGCAGTTCATACTGAAGGCTGTAGTCTTTGATCCTCATCAGTAAGTGCTTCAAGTCCTCTTCATTTTCAGCAAGCAAAGCTGTGTCATCTGCATGTTGCAGGTTGTTATTGAGTCTTCCTTCAATCCTGTTGCCACATTCAGATATTTCTCAGATTATTTGCCCAGCATACAGACTGAATGCAAGGAATAGAAATTTCTAGAACATTTAATTGTGTTCATCCATTACCTGTACATAGATCAAGATGCAGTCTTTCAAACAGAAAAAGGAGATACGGCATGGCTTTCAAATAGTAGAAGATGTGTGTCAGGGTTGTATCCTTTCACCATATATCGTATATATTATATAAAAAATAAATGCCATTTATTATATATAAAATGTCATATATATGATATACATTACATTATTTATTAGGAGTCACTGGGTGGTGCAAATAGTTAAGTGCTCAACTACTAGGCAAAGGTTTGGTGGTTCACACCCACACAGAGATGCCTTTGAAGACAGGCCTGGCAATCTGCTTCAGAAAGGTCACAGCCTTGAAAGCCATATGGAACAGTTGTACTCTGCACACATGCAGTTGCTCTGAGTCAGAATCAACTTGATGGCAACTAACAACAACATATTATTTATTATTATTAACATTTATGCATTTCAGAATTTCTTATCAAAATAATAAAGAAGCACTGATAACTATTACAGTCTTTGTTTTCCAACTGTTACATGGTCAGGGTTGGTATTTATAACTATGTTCTTCTACTACCCATTCCATTAACCCCTTGCCCTAAGCAAGCACCCCTCTGGACTATTAGCAGTCCTGCTTGAATTCAGTCATGATAATTTTTCATTGATTTTAATCATAGATCATAGGAGGACTAATGGGAAGCCTAGAGAATCCATCCTTGCCTGCATTGTGCAGTAGCAACCCAACAGTTAAAAAGCAAGCACAGAAATTCCATTATTTCCTGATAACTCAAGATCCCAAACTGGCTACGTGGAAATCTCAATTCAGTTCAGTGTAAATATTGTGTGTGTGTGTGTGTTCCCTGTTTGGAATTAAGACCTCTAGACTAGCAGAACCTAAGATTGTGGGGACAGGAAGCAAATATTTTTCTAGTGGATCACTTAAAGTAATACTGAGAGAAGCCATTCCTATTTACTTACCTTGAGTCCTGGGCCCATGAATTCTGACTGTGGTAGATACAGTACCATAGATGCATGATGAACATATAGCACATTCTGTAGGACATTACCTCTGCCTCACAATGTGTTTCCACCTAGCTGGTGTCATAGCCAAGTCCTTAAAACTCCAGTCCACCATATTGTAAGGGAAAATTATAGTAAAACCAGTTAATTCCATGATCCTGAACGTGTTGCCACACTTCATATGCTGTGAAATAAGTTCCTTGGTTAAAACTGATGCTGTAGAGAATAGCAAGATGATAGATAAGGCATGTTGTATGTGCACAGATGGTAGTTTATTAGGTTTGGCAGAAAAATTGCAGGAAGCAAAGAAGATTCATATTCAGAGTGTCTATTCCAATAAGAACAAAATACTGATCCTTCTCTGATGAACGCAGTCCAATTTAATCAATCTGTTGCCACGTAGCTGTCTGAACCCCTTGGAAAATGGAGCCATATTTGGAAATCAGTGTTTGTCTCCACTACTGGAAAACTGGGCACCCAGTAGTGGCTGTAGCCAGGTTATAATCGATGAGTTGAGGTCCATGTTGATGTTGTTATGAGGTACCCTTGAGTTGGTTCTGACTCATAGTAACCCCATATACAGGGGAATAAACACTGCACAGTCCTCCATCATCCTCACAATTGTTGCTATGTTTCAGCCCATTGTTGCTGCCACTGTGTCAATCCATCTCTTTGAGGGTCTTACTCTTTTTTGCTGACCCTCTACTATACCAAGCATGATGTCCTTCTCCATGACGTCATGTTCCCTCCTGATAACATGTCCAAGGTACATGAGATGAAGTCTCACCATTCTAAGAGGGCATTCTGGCTATCCCTGTTCCAAGACAGATTTGTTTGTTCTTTTGGCAGTTCATGGTATATTCAATATTCTTCACCAATACAATTCAAAGGCATCAATTCTTCTTTGATCTTCCTTATTTATTGTCCAGCTTTTGCATGTAAACGAGGCAACCGAAAATACCATAGCTTGAGTCAGGTGCACCTTAGTCCTCAAAGTGATATGTTTGCTTTTTAACACTTTAAAGAGATCTTTTGCATCAGATTTGCCCAATGCAATACATCATTTGATTTTTTGACTGCCTCTTCCATGGGCATGGATTGTTCATCCAAGAAAAATATTGGTCAGTGAAAACCTTATGAACCAGGTTGATAAGCCTATGTGTAAGTTTCATCCTTGCTACTATATTCACTTTGGTCATAAGCCCATTCATCAATAGCAGGAGTGACAGATGCCCACAGATCAGTTCATCCAATTCATCTGATTATTGAAATTTTCTTCTGTTGAAGAGGTGTTTCTTACCCTTTAGTGAGCCTTTAGAGGGAGTATAAATGTCTTCAAACCCTGTGTCTGTTTAAACAATCTCTCCACATATCTCTTATCACCTATTTACCATTCATTTCCTTCCAAGTTCTTGACCATTCAGCCAAACCACTGGCCTCACCTTATGTATCCATATAGACTTATATCTCTGGCCATTTTTCCTTCCAGGTAAAATTAACAACCAAGTGCATTGTTGAAAGTTCTGTCCACTGGGAGGATTTCCCTTATCACTGTTCACCAGGGCTATCCCAGAGTGAGGCTGTATATTCCAGCTACCCACTTTCATGAGGTGACTGAATATTGTGCAGAAACATCTATAATCCGGGCCTGAGATTTATCACCCTCAGTCAACTGGCTGTAGGGAATTTCCAATGAGGTCATGGATCTAGGATGGATGACAGAGGGCAATGTAGCAGAAAGAGGGTCCATGAGCACTTGGGCTGCTTCCTCATGCTACTTATGCCTTCAGGGTCTGATCAAGTCCTATCTCATATATGCTACTTCCAATTGATAATGAAGTTCTGCTATGCATGCCCAACTTTATGGCTCAGTGCACGGACAAAACCCAGTTTGTGATAGGCAGCTCAAGTGGGTCCATGGTGAAATGTTCAGGCTCTTCTAAACCCTAGTAGGAAGCAAAAGGTTATTTATCAAAAGGAGAGTAGTTACCTACAAGAGATGGCAGGGCTTTCTTCCAAAATCCTAATAGTCTTATTATGATCCACCCACAGTGGCCTAACAAAGGCTTCAAACAGCACCATTATCTACCACTAACACTTTGAGCACAATTGGATCTGCTGAGTCATATGGCTCATCAGAGCAGCTCTTGCAGCAGCCTGGACCTGTTGTACAGGTCTCTTTTATTCTGAGCTGCACTCAAAATGGCAGCTTTTTGGATCACTTCGTAAATGTGTTAAAGTAAAACACTAAAACAAGGAAATCCATTAATTCCTATAGTCTTTTGGGGGAGGTGGGATAATTTCCTAGAGACAAACAAATTTTAACACTTTCTAAGTATGCTCTGATTCCTTAAAAAATAAATAGAATTTCAAATAAGATTTGGAGATATTTATAAAAATACATGCAGTGAATTTCAAAACTGTTCATCTACACTCTCTAAAGATTTAATTTCTTCCTTATCAAAAATAAAATGCATTTAAATCAATGCTTAAACTCAAAGTAAGTGTAGTAATATGTACCCGTGATTCTATTTATCTGGTAATGTCTTTGGTTTAAAATATTGGCAAATATTGTTGTAGTAAGTTCATTCATTTTAGTAAATTCAGTACATGTTGATTTCTAGAAGTGAACAATAAAAAGCTGAAAATTAGAGTTCACAAAAAGTGTTGCTGTATTGGTAAATATAAATGGTGGGTGAAGTTGAAAGAAATTTTGATGACTTAGCCTACAGAAGAGAAAGCTAAAGGGAACTATGTCTTTGAAGAGGATGTAGAAATTTCTAATCAGCCAATAAACAAAAAAAGAAAAAGAAAGGAAAGAAAAAAATAGATTCTCAGTATTGAAAGTGTACTCTGTAGAGTCAAAAAACAGAGGAGTAGAGTGTTTAGATACCTTTTAGTTTCATTTTTATAACTAGTTTTTAATCTAGAAATCATAAATGCTTATACTCATTACTGATATTTAATAATAAGGTGAAACCTGAATTTTTAGTAAACAAATGATTTCTACTACAGAAGACATACTCTGTTCCATTTTCTCTTTGCCTACATCTGTTTCTAACTTGGATAATTCATTTGGTTTCCCTCTCTGCTACATGTACACAAATTAAACAGAAGGTTTACTCAACATGCTGTTTATTGAAGTTAACACCTTGTTAAGATACAGTAAATTCACTAATTTATTTGCTATATTTAAGACTAATACCTTATTGTACAGCAGGTTTTATTCCATGTTTTCCAAAGAGGTGCTGATGTAAACCTCCAAGCTACCAATGTTACTGTTAAGAACTCCTTCTCCTTTTGTTAAAGTGCCAGTTCCCATTTTTCCCTGCTGTGACTTTTGCTTCTACTCACATGGAGACTGCATAGTGTCTTAGGCTTCAGGAAATCCTCCTTACTAATTCATATGGGTGAGAGACTCCTTGTAGAAGTACAGATGATTAACTGCAAGCTCTCCTGCTGTTCTCAGTCAGTAACCAGCTATGCTCCTGGTTGAACAGATGTTTCTTTTTTAGATCTTTAAGAACTATAATTGGGTGGAAAAATAGCATGTTTTACTTAATTCAATTAACTATTTGCATTCTTTTGTTAAAAAACTTATAATTTAAAATTCACATAATATGTGCTTTTGAATAAATGAAGGGATTATGAAAATGCCCACTAACTGTCAGCCAGTTTCTTGTGCTGTGGTTGTCTCCATTTTGTTGCGACACTGGAAGCTACACCCCCAGTATTCAATAGCCAGCATGGTCACCAATGGTGGACAGGTTTCAGCTGAGCTTCCAGGCTAAGTCAGACTAGGAAGAAGGGCCCAGTGATCTACTTCTGAAAAAATTGGCCAGTGAAAATCTTATGTATAGCAGCGGAACATTGTCTGAGACAGTGTCAGAAGAGCTGCCTCTGCAAAACAGAGTCAACCTTAATGATGTAGATGGAGTCAAGCTTTTATGACCTTAAATTGCTGATGCGGCAAGACTCAAAATGAGAGGAAACAGCTTTAAACACCCGTTAATAATTGAAATGTGAAATGTACAAAAAATGAATCTAGGAAAATGGGAAGCTATCAAAAATGAAAATGAAACACATAAAGATTGATACCTTAGGAATTAGTTAGCAGAAATGGACTGGTAGTAGCCATTTTGTATCAGATAATCATATGGTCTACTATGCCAGGAGTAGCAAAGAGGAATGGCATCACATTCACCATCAAAAAAAGAAAAATAAAATTTCAAGATCTATCCTGAAGTACAACACTGTCAGTGATAGGATAATATCCATATGTCTACAACGAAGACCAGTTAAAATGACGATTATTCAAATTTACACACCAAACACTAAGGCCAAAGATGAAGAAATTGAAGATTTTTACTGGCTTTCACAGTCTGAAATTGATCAAACAGGCAATCAAGATGCATTGATAATTACCGGTGATTAGAATGTGAAAACTGGAAACAAAGAAGAATCAGTAGTTGGAAAATATGGCCTTGGTGATAGAAACAATGCCGAAGATCAAGTGATAGGATGTTGCAAGACCAACAACTTATTCATTAAAAATAACTTTTTTCAACAACATAAACAGTGACTACATGTGTGAACATTTCCAGACGGAATACACAGGAATCAAATCGACTACAACTTTGGAAAGAGATGATGAAGAAGCTTGATATCATCAGTCAGAACAAGGCCAGAGACCAACTGCAAAACAAACCATTAATTGCTCATATGCAAGTTCAAGTTTAAGCTGAAAAACTTAAAACTAGTCCATAGAAGCCAAAATGCTACCTTGAGTGTATCTTCCCTGAATCTAGAGGTAATATTAAGGATAGATTTGGTGCATTGAAACTAATGACTGACGACCAGACCAGTTGTGGGATGACATCAAGGACATCATACATAAAGAGAGAAAAAAGTCATTAGAAAGACAAGAATTCTAGAAAAGACCAAAATGGATGTCAAAAGAGACTCTGAAACTTGCTCTTGAACACAGAGTAGCTAAAGCAAACAGAAGAAAAGATGAAGTAAAAGTGCTAAACAGATTTCAAAGTTTGCAAGAAATCAAAGTAAAGTATTATAATGAAATGTACAGAGAACTGGAGTTACGAAACCAAAAAGGAAGAACATACTCTGCATTTCTCAAGCTGAGAGAATGGAAGAAAAAATTCAAGCCTCGAATTGCAATTTTGAAGGATTCTCTTGGTAAGATATTGAACAACAGGAAGCATCAAGAGAAGATGAAACGAATACACAGAGTACTGTAGAAAAAGAATTGGTTGATGTTTAATCATTTCAGGAGGTAGCGTACGATCAAGAACCAACGGTATTGAAGGAAGAATCCAAGCTGCACTGAAGGCATTGGAGAGAAACAAGGCCCAGAAATTGACAGAATACCAATTGAAATGTTTCAAAAAGTGGATGAAACACTAGACGCACTTATTTGTCCATGCCAAGAAATTTGGAAGACTGCTACCCAGCCAGCTGACTGGAAGAGATCCATATTTCTGCTCATTCCAAAAAAAAGATGATCAAACAGAATGTGTAAATTACTGAACAATGTTATTGCTGTGAGTTGGAATCGACTCTACAGCAATTGGGTTTTTTTTAAGAGTTATCAATATCACATGCAAGCAAAATTTTGCTGAAGATAATTCAAAAGTTGTTGCAGGGAACTGCCAGAGATTCAAGCCAAATTCAGAAGAGGATGTGGAACCAGGGGTGTCATTGCTGATGTCAGATGTTTCTGGGCTGAAAGCAAAGAATACCAGAAAGATGTTTACCTGTGTTTTATTGACTATGCAAAGGCATTGAACTGTATGGATCCTAACAAATTATAGATAACATTGCAAGGAATGGGAATTCCAGAACGCTTAATTGTGCTCATGAGGAACCTGTACATAGATCAAGTGGCAGTTGTTCGGACAGAACAAGGAAAGGTGTGTGTCAGAGCTGTGTCCTTTCACCATCCTTATTCAATCTGTATGCTGAGCAAATAAGCCAAGAATCTGGACTATACGAAGAAGAACGGGGCTTCAGGATTGGAGGAAGACTCCTTAACAACCTGCATTATGCAGATGACACTACTTTGCTTGCTGAAAGTGAAGAAAACTTGAAGCACTTACTGATGAAGATCAAAGACCAAAGCCTTCAGTATGGTTTACACCTTACTTAACATAAAGCAAATAAAAATCCTCACAACTGGACCAATGAGCAACATCGAGATAAATGGAGAAAAGATTGAAGGTGTCAAGGATTTAATTTTACTTGGATTCACAGTTAATGTCTATGGAAGCAACAATCAAGAAATCAAATGATGTATTGCATTGTACAAACCTGCTGGAAAAAGACCTCTATAAAGTTTTAAAAAGCAAAGATGTCACTTTGATGACTAAGTTGTGCCTGGCCCAAGCTATGGTATTTTCAATATCCTCATATGCATGTGAACGTTGGATAATGAATAAGGAAGATTGAAGGTGAATTAATGTCTTTGAATTATGGTGAAGAATACTGAATATACCCTGGTCTGCTAGAGGAATGAACAAACCTGTCTTGGAAGAAGTACATCCAGGATGCTCCCTGAAAGTAAGCATGGTGAGACTTCCTCTCATGTACTTTGAAAATGTTATCAGGAGGGTCCAGTCCTTGGAGTAGGACAGTATGCTTGATGAAGTAAAGGGTCAGTAAAAAAAAGAAAGACCGTCAATGAGATGGATTGACACAGGCTTAAACATGCCTACTATTGTGAGGATGACGCAGGACCAGGCAATGTTTCGCTCTGTTATATAAAGGGTGGCTATGAGTCAGGACCTATTCAATGGCACCTATCAACATCAATGAAGCTAAATGATTCTTTTCCATGTGTCTGTAAAATATGTTGCACAATGTATGACACTTATAAAGGGAAGCTTAACCAGAATTCAGAGAATTGTGTCTGAATGCATGTGTAACTAACTTGATAAGAAAGGTTTGGTGTTTGTCTAAGGTTCTCCGAGGTAAGGTAACTTATCTATTTAGATACTGGCTATATCTCTGCCTTCTAACTAAAATATTAAACATCCAATAAGTTTTAAAACAAAATATTATACTAACATATTAATAATAGTGTAGTCATATGGCAGAAACCCTAGTGGCGTAGTGGTTAAGTGCTATGGCTGCTAACCAAAGGGTAGGCAGTTCGAATCCACCAGGCACTCCTTGGAAACTCTACAGGGCAGTTCTGCCCTGTCTCATAGGGTCGCTAAGAGTTGGAATCGACTTGATGGCGCTGGGTTTGTTTGTTTTTGGTAGTCATATGATTAGGGTATACAGGAGAATGATTTAAAGAAAACTTTTAAAAATCCAATTATAAAAGCACTTCTTATTTATACAGTATTTTTGTTACATGCAAATATCAGTAGATTCTTTTAATTTACCTTTATTTTTAATTCATTGTTTTTATTGTTGTAAAAATGTCAATAACGCAACATTCGCCAGTTCAACGTTTTCCATATGAACAATTCAGTGAGACTAATTACATCAATCACGTCATGCAGCCATCGCCAATATCTCTTGCCAAATTTTCCATTACCATAAATAGAAACTCAAAGCTTCCTAAACAATGACTCCTCTTACCCCTGTTTTAATGAATGTTAGAATAAATGTTTTTAAGAATAAACAATACATTTAGTTATCTATAAAATTATGTGAAAGGAATTAAAGAAATCATAAACTTCAGAGATGGAGCATTTTTCAAATATGACTCATAGTTCTAAAATTTTTATTGACAGATAAGAGCAGATGAATCAACATAGCAAAGTTTTTATTCAAATGATCACTCAGTATTTCATATTTATTACTTAATTACATAATAATTTAATATTTGTCTGAATTGAATTAATATGGTACATTAATATATCAGAATACTGTTTAACTATAATTGTGGGTTAGTCAACCACTTAGAACAATAGGATCCAATAAGAATGTTCCTCTGGGTACTTTTTTTGTTAGGCATATATCATTCAAGATCATTCATTTTGGTTTACATATTTTTAATCTGAAATGGAAGACTATAACTTATACTTTGTTTTAGAGAATATTAGGAAATTCTGTGGAGCTACTTTATAATTTTGGAGTTGGGGCCTGTAGATAACCTCTGATCTTAAATACCAAATTATTTAATATTAAGGCTTAACAAGAGAACCATAAAATATGAGAGTTAGCTATAAATCTAGAGAAGCACTCTTATTTTTAAATCACTTCACTATCCCATCAATTATCATCTTGAAGTATCTGAATTTATATAAACCAAGTTTATAAAATTACGAAACCTATGCTTAAATTTAAGCGACAGAGGTTAAAACATTCAGTGAATTTCTTTTATATGGCCTTTCGAGCCATGGTCTTATAACTCCCACAAAACAGTTGGCTGGGACTGTGCAAATAAGGTGTGTAAAACTTTTGCAAGGATTGGACATTTTACTATGACTTTGCAGATAAGGTGACTGTGGCCTACCAAAGGGGTTGGTTAGTTTTGAGATCCCCTTAGGCTTAAAAGCTCCAACCCCACAGAGGTTTGGGGGTGGGGGAGCTTCACTACCATCAAGAAGAGGAGTCTAGAGCAGAGCACGTCCTCTGGACCAAGAGGCCGGGGACCCTGCCCTGAGAACCTCCTAGACCCAGAAGAAGAAGAGAACACTGAAGATGACTGAGACAGAGGTGATGAGGCTGCACCACCCATGGATCACGAGCTGAATGCCTTCAGGCGGGAGGCTTGCCAGCAGAGCTAAAAGAGCTGTAACACTGGGCCCAAGCAGGGCAGAGGCCTGAGTGTGTCCTGTGCCAGGGTTGCACTCGTCCTTTCACCCGGCAGTGGGGGACCTGGTTAGCATGGCGGCAAGAGATGCCACAGGCCCAGGAAGCATGGTGAAGCCAGCAGCAGAGGCTTAGAAGGGCCTAGTGGCAAAGGCTCAGGAGATCATGTGTAGGGGTCTTCCAGCCACAGGCTGAGGCTCAGCAGCAGAGTAGAAGCCTCAGGAGCCATGCAAGCCCCACAAGCAGCACGGTGGTAGCTGGAGGCAGCAATGACATGAACACAGCAATTGACCTGAACCATGGCATACATGCCCAGCAACATAAGAATGGACACAGGTAATCTGGGAAAGAGTAAGCAGCTCTCCTTTGGGAATATGTTGTTATTGTTTAATGTCTGCTTTCTATAAATAATAATAACGGCTTTTACTTTGCCAGCATCGCGTAAGTTTCTCATGTGTCTGGCTCCATGACAGATGAACACAGCACCCATATAATGGTTGATACCAGTGGGTGTATGTGTCTCATGCCTAGCAGTCTGATGGCTGCCTGCAACTTTAAGGCACAGCCTGTCTGTGTGAAATGCAGACAGACATATACATATAACATTTATTTAAAATACAGTAATGATATTGGTATTTGTTCTTTGCTTGATTTTATGTTTTCTAAGCTCTTACTACTTTTTAGCTATACCTAATAAAGACAAATTCTTTACGGTCTGTAATATGTCCAGATAATCAAAAGTAAGACAGCAAAGAATTAGAACTACTGTAATAGTGAATAAAAAAAAAAAAAAAAAAAATTTTTTTTTTTTTTTTTTTAATAGTGAAGCAGTTAAGCACTAGGCTGCTAACCAAAGGCTTGGTGGTTGAATCCACCGGCCACTCCCTGGAAAAAGATGTGGCAGTCTGCTTCTGCAAAGATTACAGCCTTGGAACCCTATGGGGCAGTTCTACTCTGTGCTAGAAGGTTGTTATGATTCAGAAGTGACTCGACGGCAACAAGCATAAAGGAAGTGTTTCGTTTAATTTTACTCAAAAAGATGGCAATATGATAAAAGCAGATTGAGTAGATTGATATTTCACATGTAGCTAAATAGAATTTTACTAATTTATTGTGTAGAGTTTATTCTCAAGGACTTGTTTAGATATTTTATTTAGAAAACAAATCCATGCAATGGTTTCAAATGTGCGAGAGCAACCGAATGATTTATTTAGTTTTCCCCAGGTTAAGGGTGTTGATTTTGTACTTATTTTCTATTTGAGAAATCTTTCCAAATTATTCTGAAAAAGCCTGAAAAATTGGAGAGGAGTTTCTGAATAATGATAAAAGGAGGTTCTTTTATTTATTTATTTCTTTATTTATATTAGTGATGCCTTGAAAAGGAGAAAACATTTAAAGATTAGGATAGTAGAAAAATTAGCATTCAAGTGTCATAGTAAATTCAGAGAGAAGTTTCACTAAACGAATATCAAACATATGGAATATGTCACCAAGAAGACCAATTAAAAATGTGATAAAAAAAGTGTCAGCATTTCTAGTGGAACAAAAGCAAAATAAGACAAGAGAACAAAAGTAGATGCTTGCTTTCTTGAAGAAGTTTAGCCATTGTTGTTCTTCCTTTTCTTAATATAGAACATGCTGTCTCTCAGTTGCTGTAAACAGGGAGCCCTGGTGGCACAGTGGGTAAGTGCTCAGCTACTAACCAAAAGGTTGACTGTTTGAACTCACCAGCTGCTCCTCAAGAGAAAGAGGTGGCAGTCTCCTTCTGTAAAGGTTACAGCACCGAAAACCCAGGGGGCGGTTCTACTCTGTCCTGTAGGGGCCACTCTAAGTTGGAATGGACTCGACAGTGATGGGTTTTTTGGATTGGTATAAAAACCTGAATAGCAATCGTACCTTTGCATATGCAATATTTTAAGTTAACATTTTTCCTGTCAGACTTCTATCCGAAAATACACATTCTTGAATTTTTATTCTCTAATTATTTCTATCATTCATTTTGGGATGACTGTACAAAATTCTGAATACTTTCAGTGTAAAATTCAAAACTTACATTTTCATTCTGAGGTTATCATATTAGATCAATATACATTCAATTCTACATAGTGAGACAATCTTTCACAGGTAATAGATCCCAATCATTTTCCTTCACTCCCTAAACAGCTTCACCACTTCTCCAGATATCAAGTTTAACAGTTAAAAATTCAGTATTTGCTGCTAAGGCATCCTGTTCTTTCTGCTGAAATGCAAATCCCTCTAGATATATAATGTATTCAGACATAATCAGCTATATCTTCTGTTAAGATTCTTCTTCTTCTTTTTTCTTTTTATTTTTTAATTTTTCAACCAGGCTATTGCTTGAGAGAAACTGTAATGTGGGTTTAGAAAATATTTGATTAAGCACAGAGGATTGAGGATGTTGCCAGGTGTAGAGTTTTGACCATGCAAAGGTAAATACAGTCTCTGAGCAATGAGGGAAACAAAAAGGACCTAAAAAAAAAAAAAAAAAAATTTTTTTTTTTTTTTTTTTAGACCTCTGGAAATAGAAAATGGATGTAAGAAAGAGAGGAGACAACAGAAGGAAAATGGAGACAAATTTTAAAAAACTAATTCAGGAAGAAAGAAAAAATATTGTATTGGAATATTTTAAAGAAAACAGCAGTTTTATATGAATGTGCTTAATTTGGAGAGAATGTGGAGCTCAAATACTTGGAAGAGATATGGATCTGGCATTTTCAATTTTTGTCAGTAATTTTTGGAGGGTAAATAATATCTATAACAGATTATGAATTGATGGATTTGGGTATCATGTTTATTTAGGAAGGAATGAAAGGCTTTCTAAAGCACTGCATAGTCCAATATAAAATTTTAGAAGTAGATAAAATCTACGAGAGTTACTTTTTAGGCAAATTATTTTATGTTCAATTTAAGCTTCTATTATGCTTCATATAAAATTGAGACTGGATTCTTCTGGAAAGAAATTTTAATGCTGAGATATGAAATTGCATAACAGAGTCAGTGCATTATAAATTAAATTAAAAACTAGTATTTTCTGATTTAATGATATGATTAAAATAAATTATAAACATATAAATGAAATATAACCAGACTGCTAAATATTGGAACACAAGCTTCTTCTGGTATATTTATATGTAAATAGCACAAAAATATTACCAATCACATAGTATTAACCACATTGTTAATATTTCTGAGATGTCTTTGAATCTGCAGTGGTCCATCAGATTTGCTTTCCCTGGGAGTTACTAAAGCTATGAACATCCCTCTCAATGCTTTAAAATTGTTCTATTTACAAAGAAAAGAAAAGAATCATATGGTCATCTCAATCAACACAGAAAAGGCATTTGGCAAAGTCCAATGCCCATTCCTGGTAACAACTCTCAGTAAAATATGCATAGAAAGGAAATTCCTCAACATAATAAAGGGCATCTGTGCAAAACCAACAGCCAACGTCATTCTTAATGGAGAGAAGCTGAAAACATTTCCCTTCAAAACAGGAACAAGCAAGGATGCCCTTTATCACCACTACTATTTAACATTATGCTGGAAGTCCAACTAGAGCAATAAGGCAAGAAAGAGAAATAAAGGGCATCCAAATCAGTAACAGAGAAGTTAAACTCTCCCTATTTGTGGATAATATGATACTATGCATAAAATGCATAGAAAACCCAAAAGACTCCATGAGAAAACTACCTGAATTAATAGAAAGACTTGGCGGAGTAGCAGGATACAAGATAAACCTACAAGATAAACATACAAAAATCAGTTGGATTCCTACACACCAATAAAAAGAATGATGAAAAGGAAAACAATAACATTTATAATAGCCCCTAAAAAAGTAAAATACTTAGGAATAAATACAGCTAGGTATGTAAAAGACCTATACAAAGAAAACTAAAAAATACTACTTCAAGAAACCAAAAGACATCTACATAAATGAAAAAAACATACCATGCTCATGAACAGGTAGACTCAACATTGTGAAAAAGACGATTCTACTACCCAGTCTAAAACTACAATGCAATCCCGATCCAAATACCAACAACATTCTTTAAGGAGATGGAAAAACTAATCATTAACTTTACATGGAAAGGGAAGAAGGTCTGGATAAGTAAAGCACTATTGAAGAAGAATAAAGTAAGAGCACTTGCACTACCTGATCTCAGAACCTACTATGCAGCTATGGTTGTCAGAACAGCCTGGTACTGGTACGATGACAGATACATTCCCCAGTGGAACAGAATTGAGAACCCAGATGTAAATCCATCCACCTACGGTCACCTGATCTTCTACAAGGGCCCAAAGTACATCAAATGTGAAAAAGACAGACAATTTAACAAACGGTGCTGGCGAAACCGGATGTCCATCTGGAAAAAAATGAAACAGGATCTTCACAGCATTCACAAAAGCTGTATGTCCAGTGTCAGAATGTCCGGCACAATCTGTCTGCTTGGTTGATACTCACTAAGCGTGTGTCGAATGAATAAATCTGAATTTCTCTTCCACAGCCAAGAGCAGAGTGGGTTTTACCTGTTTCCTCTTCTTCATTTCACATACACATTCACACCTGCACCACCTACTGAAATTCCTTTTAACTAAATTCTCCAATTTTTCCAAATTGCAAACACAATAGCTATTTTCACTTCTTTTATTGAACTTCTCTCTCATTTGTGCTTGTTCTTCTACCCCTTCTTTTACAAGTCTTTCCCAAAGTCTTCTGGTTTACCATCTTCAGGTTTTTCTCTAAACTCTATGATAACTCTTCTCCTTCCTTTATCTGGTACTTAAAGGCTAACAAAATCCAGAATTTTGTCCTTAGTCATCTTTCCCTACTCTAGCTCTTTTCTTGTGAAATTTTTTCTAATTTCCTTCAAATCTATAACCTATACTCAGGCATCTATTTTCTTCTATCTCCTACATTTGTTCCATACATTCAACTGCCAGTTATACTTGACTCTACCATATATGTCATGTATAAAATAAACTTCTTATCTTCTTCCATAATAACCTTTTTCTCTTGCATTCTCTGTCTGTGAAAAATACCAACAATTACCTAGTACCTTATTCTAAAATCCTGTCAAGTGTAGGAACTAGCTCTTACTTCCTTCTCACTTCTCATTGGTCTACCACTAAAATGTAACTCAGTTCTTCCTCCTTGACATCTCTGTTACCGCTGCTTTAATTTAGTACTTTATATTTTATTCATGTTTGAACTGCCAACCTTTAAGTTAGTAGTCTGGCACAAACTGTTTGTACCACCTAGGGATCTTTGTGAATGATGTTGTTGTTGTGTGCCACTGACTTGATTCCAACCCATAGTGACTCAGTGTGACAGAGCAGAACCCAATACACTTTTTGGGCTGTGATCTTTACAGGAACAGAGTATCAGGCCTTTTCTCCCTTGGATGCAGACGGTGGGTTTGAACCTCAACTTTTAGTTAGTAGCAAAAAGCATTGCACCAACAGGGCTTATTTTGTGAATGATATTGTTGTTGGTAGCTGCTGCCAGTCAATTCCAACCCATAGTGACCCTATGTATAAAAAAACAAAACACTCCCCAGTCCCATGCCATCTTCCCAATTGTTGCTATGCTACAGCCCGTTGTTGCAGCCACTGTGTGAAACCATATTGTTGAGGGTCTTCCTCTTTTTCATTAGCCCCCTACTTTACCAAGCATGATGTCTTTCTCCAGGAACTGGTCCCTCTTGACAACACGTCCAAAGTACAGGAGAGGAAGTCTTGTCATCCTGGCTTCCAAGGAATATTCTTAGTATATTTCTTTCAAGACAGATTTGTTGTTCTTCTGGCAGTCCATGGTACACTTATTATTCTTTGCCAACACCATGATTCAAATGAATCAATTCTTCTTTGGCCTTCCTTATTCATCGTCCAGCTTTCACATGTATATGAGGTGATTGAAAGTACCATGACTTCAGCATTTGATAAAAGGTATTAATTATTCTCATGTTACAAATAAGAAACATTTTTCTTCAAGAGTTAGAGTCCTCCAGCATCATGACACCATCACATCTTCATAACATCAGATCTTAGAAAGGATTTTCTCCAAGTTCTAGTTCCAGCCTAGAGACAATTATTTTGTCTCCGTTATATTTGTTTTGCATCCTGAGACCCTTTAGTCCAAATCTGTGGGGAAATTACTATTTCAAAGACATGAGGCCAGAACTACAATGATCATGATTCCAAACACAATTTAAAACAAATAACTATGGCAGTATTTTTATATCCTTACTAGAAGTTGTGATAGAAGAAACATGGAAATTCTGTATAACAGACATTCAGTATGTATTTATACACCCATATGCATATAACCGGGTATGCATATGCCGGAAACCCTGGTGACGTAGTGGTTAAGTGCTACGGCTGCTAACCAAAAGGTCAGCAGTTTGAATCCGCCAGGCGCTACTTGGAAACTCTATGGGGTAGTTCTACTCTGTCCTATAGGGTCGCTTTGAGTCGGAATCGACTCAACTCTTGCTAGGATGTTTTATACTCCCTCTCCCCACCTCCCCCGCACCCTTCTCCACCAAAAAAAAAAAGGCAATGGTGTCAGGTAATTCACTTAATGACATTAGTATAAACCAAAAAAACCAAATTAGTTGCCATGCAATGGATTCTGACTCATAGCAACCCTATAGGACAGGGAAGAACTGCCCCACCTTAGCGTTTCTAAGAAGGGGCTGGTAGATTTGAACTACTCGCCTTTTTGATTAGCAGTCGAGATCTTAATCACTGTGCCACCAGGGCTCCTGAATATTGTGTTGTTGAATTTTCCAAACTGGTACTTTAATTTGTAAGCCTATTTTTTATTTATTATTATTTATGGAGACTTGGTAACTCAGTGGTTAAAGAGTTGGCTGCTCTCCGAAAAGTCGAGATTTAAGCCTATCGGCCGCTCCGAAGGAGAAACACGAGGCGGTCTGCTTCTGTAAAGGTTATAGCCTCGGAAACCCTTTGGGGCAGTTGTACTCTGTCCTGTGGGGCCTCTTTGAGTTGAAATTGACTCGACTTCAGTGGGTTTGGGCCTTTTGGGGTTTATTTATTTCTTGAATTTAAGGCATAGATTTTCAATTCCTTATTAAGATTTTAGATTCCAGCAGCACATTTTAATTTCTGACTTTTATTCTTTTAGATACTGAAGCTTTGCACATCTAAAGTAATAAACAAACATAACTTTTTATGAAAATCCTGTCTTCAATGAAAATTTAGTTTCTAGTCTCCTAATCACTCAACCAGAAAGAATAGAAGCAGCATTTGCAAACAAATGGTCTTTGTTCTAAAATAGTTGTCATTTCTTGTTCCGATTCTCCCCTATTCCATGTGATGCTCTCCCTACACTCTGTCACTTTGCTTTTCCTGCAATTATGTCAAACCCTGATTATTTTGATTCAAGATTTAATTCATTTGGCATTTATTGAAGTTCTGCCAAACAGCATCTTAGTTATAAGGCATACAAATAGAACACAAGCACAGACTCTATCCCTCACCATTCACAGATGACGAAGCCAACATTTATTGCACCTAATGTATACCATATTGCCTCTCCTACAAGTGATAAGCAAAACTTTCAAGCTCCAAACACCTACCCACAGAGAAGATGTTATGTATATTATTCATGAATATAAAGAGTTCAGAAATATTAGACACAAAGGATTTAAGTGGTCAGGCCAACCTTTGAATCTAGGACTATATAATATGTATAACTATATAATATGTCTATGACACTATGCTGCTTCAAAATACTGGGTTTTTTTTTTTGTATCAATACATGTTCAACATTATCATAAATTTGCTTAATATAAATTATAAATTTACATCTGATTCAATATTACAGAATCTTAGGTATGTTTTTGAAGTTTTACTTCCCAATAAAACACATTCAGTGTTCTTTGGTGTTTTTCTTTTAACACCTTTATTTGATATATAATAAATTGCACATACATAAACTGTATAATCTGATAAATTATGACATATGTATCCCATTATTCTTTTCTCGGCCTTTTACTTGTACTTATAAATATTATACATTTTACTTATAAATTCCACTTTCTATTGTTATTAAAAGTAGCCCCCAATTCATGACATACTCAAGTTACGACAAACTGCACTTAAACTGTCTGTGTCTATTTTCTTTTTTTAATCTTATCATTAGTATATGACAGAACATTGCAGCACTAACTTGCTGATGTTATTATTCTCAGATGTTCACTCTAACATGTTCAATGATTGAATTTATGAAGATATTAATAACAAAAGGCAGTAATAATGAAAACCAAAAAAAAAAAACCAGGTATTCGACTTCAGTCAGAAACAACTCACAATGGAGTTACCGGACAGAACTCCGTCGTAAATCGGGAACTAACTATATGTATTTAAACAGTCAGCTATTATATTAGTAAATGTAAATAATAAAAAAAACTATATATTTACATTTACAGAACTCTTTATGTAGATAGTCAGCAAACCTTTTTTTATAAGTCATTTAGGCTCTGTGAGCCACATAGAGTCTCTGTATCATATTCTTCTTTGCTTTTTCTTTAAACTCTTTAAGCATATAAAAACCAGTCACATATCATGGCCTGTACAAAAAAAAAGGAAACCCTGGTGGCATAGTGGTTAAGTGCTACGGCTGCTAACCAAAGGGTCAGCAGTTCGAATCTGCCCGGCGCTCCTTGGAAACTCTATGGGGCCCTTGGAAACTCTATGGGGCAGTTGTACTCTGTCCTGTAGGGTCTTCTATGAGTTGGAATCGACTTGACGACACTAGGTTTGGTTTTGGTTTGCTACAAAAATGGAGCACATTTGGCCTGTGGGACATGGTATGCCAATCTCTGGTTTATGTCCATATTTCTATCAGGCATCATTTTTCTTCTGCCTGAAGGATATTCTTTAACACTGATCGTAGTGAGAAGATGCTATTAAGACATTCTTTCAACTTTTCTTTGTCTAAAAAAAAGCTTTTATCTTTCCCTCAACCCTTTTTAAATTCATCAGTGTTTTAGAAAGACATTTTCATTGCCTATGGAAACCTAAGGGAATCCTGGTAACACCGTGAATAAGCACTCAGCTGCTAACTGAAAGGTTGGAAGTTCAAACTCAACAGCTGTTCCTCGGAATAAAGGTGTGGCTGTCTGCTTCCATAAAGATTACAGCCTTGGAAACCTTATGGGGCAGTTTTACTTTGTCCTACAGGGTCACTATGAGTCAGAATTGACTCAACGGCAATGAGTTATAGAATTCTAGATTGACAGTCTTTTTTTTTTTTCTTTCAGTACTTTAAAGATGTTTTCCACTGTCTTCTTGCTTGCTTTGTTTCTAACAAGAAATCTGATGTAACCCTAATTTTTGTACCTCTGTATATAACATAGAAATCTGGTGGCTTAGTGGTTAAGTGCTACGGCTGCTAACCAAAGGGTTGGCAGTTCGAATCTGCCAGGCGCTTCTGGGAAACTCTACAGGGCAGCTCTATTCTGTCCTGTAGGGTTGCTATGAGTCGGAATCAACTTGACAGCACTGGGTTTGGTTTTTTTGGTTTTTGGTACATAACATGTTTATATCCTCTGGCTTTATTTAAAATATTCTCTCTTATGGTTTGAATTGTGTCCCCCCAAAATGTGTGTTAATTTGTCTAGGCATGATTCCCAGTATTATGTGATTGTCCACCATTTTGTTATCTGATGTGATTTTTCTGTGTTCTAATTCCTACCTCCATGATGTTAATGACGCAGGATTAGAGGCAGTTACGTTAATGAGGCAGGATACCTCTTTTGGGGTATAAAAGAAAGAAGCAAGCAGAGAGACAGGGGGGCCTGCTATCAACAAGAAAGTAGTACTGGAAACACAGCACATCCTTTGGGCCTGGGGTCCCTGTACTGAGAAGTTCCTAGACTAGGAGAAGATTGATGACAAGGGCCATCCCCTGGAGCAGACAACCTGAACTTGGACTTCTAGCCTCCTAAACTGTGAGAGAATAAATTTCTCATTGTTAAAGCCATCCCCTTGTGGTATTTCTGTTATAGCAGCACTAGGTAGATAACTAAGACAGAATTTGGTACTTGTAGTGGGGTGCTGCCCTAGCAGATACCTACAATGTGAAAACGATTTCAAATTGAGTAATGGGTAGAGACTGGAAGAGTTTTCAAGCACATAATAGTAAAAGCCTAGATTGCCTTGAGAAAACCCTAGTGACGTAGTGGTTAAGTGCTATGGCTGCTAACCAATAAGTCAGCAGTTCAAATCCACCAGACACTCCTTGCAAACTCTATGGGGCAGTTCTACTCTGTCCTATAGAGTTGCTATGAGTCGGAATCAGCTCCATGGCAATGGGTTTACAGGGTTTTTTTTTTTTTCTAGATTGCCTTGAAAAGACTGTTGGTGGAATTATAAACATCAAAGATAATTCTGGTGAGGGCTCAAAGGTGAGGAGAGCTGTAACACAGGAGATGGTATCGATGGGGAGAAGCAGCAGCAGAGACACAGCAAGAGCAGAATCAGGAGACCAGCAAGAGGTAGCATGGGAGCCAACCCACAGAGTGGGAGCCAACCCACAAAGCAAGAGAATTGAGTGTCTTTGTGCAGGAGGCTTCCAGGCAGAGTGGGGTGCCTCTGAGCATTTATTGGTAAGCTAGGCTTGCCCACTCACAGAACCAAGAGAGCTGAGCGTCTTCAGACAAAGTGGAGTGGGGCGCATCCAGGCACTTACCGATGGAGCTAAAGAGCTTTGGAACAATTTCCAGAGCAGGGCAGGCATGGGCAAACAAGGTATGAGGGGCCGAGAGGCCAAGGAACCAAGAAGCAGAAGCCGAGGAGACAAGGAACACAGGAGAGTTACCTCAGTCTCAGAAGTTAAGGTCATGACCTCTGAGGTCTCAAAGGGTGGAGCCATGGCCTCTGGGGTTTCAAAAGGTGAGGCCACAGCCTCCTGGTTTTTAAAGAGTCAGATCTTCACCAACTTGATTCTAGGGTGTAGAGTTGCCATCCACAAGGGCCGGATCCACTGCCCAAAGCTGAGGGGGTGGGGCTGCCATGCCTAAGGGATGGAAGAATGGGGCTGAGGAAGTAGGGCTGCCACTCAGCTAGACTAGGAGAATGGGGCCACCCAAAGCCAAGTGAGCCAACTTGCTATTCCAGTGGGCCTGGAAGGCAGAGCTGAAGCCTAGGGACAAGGGACCTCCACCCAGAATCCAGAGAGTGTGGCTAACACCCAGAGACTGGAAGGTAGAGCCATTTCCTAAAGGCTCTTAGAGAAAAGAAGATTATTTTCAAGCCTTGAGAGCTAATGTAATGTGTTCTGTTGACTTGCTTGGTGCCTGTTATCCCTTCCTTCCCCCCAGTTTCTCCCATTTGTAATGGAAATGTCTAGCTTGTGCCTGTTCCACCATTGTACTTTGGAAGCAGATAACTTGTATTCTAGATATCACAGATGAAGAGGAACTTTCGGATTTTGGACTTGGAGTTGAATTAAGACTTTTGCTATGATATGATGGGTAGAATGTGTTTTACATGTGGCAAGGCCATGAATTTTGGGGGGCCAAAGGGTAGAATCTTATGGATTGAATTGTGTCCCCCTAAAATGTGTGTCAACTTGGTTAGGCCATGATTCCCAGTATTGTGGGATTGTCCACCATTTTTCCATCTGATGTAATTTTCCTATGTGTTGTAAATCCTACCTCTGTGATGTCAATGAGGTAGGATTAGAGACAGTTATGTTAATGAGGCAAGACTCAATCAACAAGATTAGGTTGTAACTTGAGTCAATCTCTTTTGAAACATAAAAAAGAGAAGAAAGCAGAGAGACAGGGGGACCTCATACCACCAAGAAAGTCGTGCCAGGAGGAGAGTGTGTCCTTTGGACCAGAGGTCCCTGCACTGAGAAGCTCCTAGCTCAGAGAAAAATTGATGACAAGACCTTTCCCCAGAGCCAACAGAGAAGAAAAGCCTTCCCCTGGAGCTGGCACCCTAAACTCGGATTTCTAGCCTTCTAAATTTTGAGAGAATAAGTTTCTTTGTTAAAGCCATCCCCTTGTGGTATTTCTGTTACAGCAGCAAGACATGCTCTTTACACCAATTTTAAGCAGTTTGGTTATGACACACGTTGGTATATATATATAAAAAAAAAAATTGCTGTCAAGTCGATTCTAACTCACAATGACCCTATAAGGCAGGGTAGAACTGCTCCATAGGGTTTCCAAGGCTGTAATCTTTACAGAAGCAGACTGCTACAACTTTCTCCTGCAGAGTGGCTGGTAGGTTCGAACCCTCACCTTCTGGCTAGCAGCTGAGCACTCAACCACTATACTACCAAGGCTCCTCACCTTGGTACAGAACCATAATTTTAGGTTTATTAGAATTCTCGAAGTTTCCCCATAGCTCGCTGATGCTCTGTTGCTATTTATTTTTCTTCACTTTCATGTTAAATTGTGGATAGTGTGTATTACTATCTCTTCCATCCACTAATAATTTCTTCTGCAGTTTTTAATCTGTTATTAATTGTACTGGGTGTATTTTTTTTTTTATCTCAAACACTGTAGTTCAATTTGGGGCTTTTTTTATATCATCCTCTTCTACACTTAACTTTTTCAGTGTGCGGAATACAGTTTAATTGATTTCTCCTCACTTTAGGCCACATTTTCCTGCTTTTTTTTTATGCCTGGTAATATTTATTGGATTACAGATATTGTGAAGTTTACTTTTTTGGGGTGTTCAATTTTTTTGCTTTCCGATAAATATTCTTAAGCTCTGTTTTGTGATACAGCTAATTATTTGAAAATAGTTTGGAAACCATTTCTCCCTTTTTATATCTTGCTTTTAATGTGTGTTAGGTGAGAATGGAGCACTGCTCAGTCTGGGCTAATTATTACCCGCTACTTTTTTTTTTTTTTTTTTTTTACTGAGCAAGGGGGTCCTGGTGGTACAGTGGTTAAGAGCTCAGGCTCCTAACTAAAAGGTCAGCAGTTCAAATCCACCACCTCCTCCTTGGGAACCCTGTGGGGCAGTTCTATTCTGTCCTATAGGGTCACTATTATTCAGAATTGACTCAATGGCAATGGGTTTTTGTTTGTTTGTTACTGAAGTAAGATCCTTCTGTGTACTCTATTCAATTCCCAGTGAATTGTGCAATTTTCCAGTCTGTTTGGTGGGAATGAGTACTATTTCCAGCTCTGTACATCTAGTACTGTTTCTCCTAACCCTTTTACGTGATTCTTTCCTGGGCCTCAGGTAATTTTCTCATATAGATCGGCTGAATAGTCAAGGGGAACCCTCTGCAGATTTCCAGGCATCTATCTCTGTGAATCTCTTTCCTCACTGGTAGTCTGTTTTAGAAATTCTAGCCAACTTTGTTTCCCCAGACTCAGCTCCATCTCCTCAATTCAAGGCTTTCATATGCTCCATCTCAGTTCCCTCTCTCTACACATAGCTTCGAAATTCTCTCAAAGCGACAAGATGGTGCAAAATTAGGGCTTACCTCATTTAGTTCTTGTCTCTCAGGGATCACTGTTTTTCACTGTCTGATATCCACTGTCTTAAAAACCAGGTTTTATATATTTGGTGAGTTTTTGTTTGTTTAGGTAGGGAAGCGGGAGTGGTAAATCCATTCCCTACTCCTCATCTTGGCAAGAAGCAGAAGTTATCCATCAGGTGTTTTTACTCAATTTTACTACTATGATCATGCCTTAGGCATCCAAATATGGGTATGGAGACCTAATATTGAGGTAAACAGAAATTTGTTTTATTTTTCTTTGTGTTCATTTTAGCTATATTTTTTTTATAAATTTTTAAAATATATTTAAATATATCCAGACTTTATTTCTAAATATATATATATATATATTTAAATATATCCAGACTTTATTTCTAAAGTTAAAACTTTTCTGTTTCTTATTTGCTTTGATTCATAAGGATACCCATGTTGTTGAATATAAGGAGTTTGAATTAACCTGATTACTACTTGAATTTTTTTCCAAAGGCTCAACGACTATTTCCAAGTATATTTCTGGCTTTGAGCTTCCAGGATCTTCCAAACTAAGTTCTCCTTTCCTCATTTTGTGGAGCAAAGCACTTTGCATATTATACTGGTTACAGCTTAATGTAATTATTTGTTTCCAAGTCTGTCTTCTCCATTCCTCTGGAGCACTAGAATACAGAATACCTCATATTAATGAGTGTAGCCAGAGGATTTAGTACAGTGTTTGACATAGAAGATAACTAAGTAAATGTTGACAAAAGAAGAAAGGCAAGAAGGCTTGCAGGCAGGCAGGTCTGAGCAGTGAAAGAGCCAGAGTGTAGCTATTGTACAGTGTAGCACAGAAGTAAGGAGCATCACACGTGGAAACTGACTTCCTTGAGTTGCCTCATAGCTCTAGCTTTTGCCATGTATTAGCTATCAGACTGTGAACAGTTTACTTATCATTCCTGTGCTTTAGTAATCATCTATAAAATGAGCATAATAATAAGATTTTGGTCACAGAATTTTAATGAGGATTATGTAACTGGAATAACAGTTACTACATATGATATTAGCCTTATGCACAATTGAATATAGCTGTAACAGTCTGATGTAATTAATATTTTGCTTCACATGGCTTCTATTATTATTCTGTATGGTGAAAGAATCAAACCATCTCCAAATCCTGTGAATTTTATCTCCTAATTATCTCTCCAATCTATCTAGCTTCCCCTGTCTTCTGAGCAGCCAATGCACCAAAATCTTCCATCCCACTGTCTTAGTCTTCTAGTGCTGCTGTAACAGAAATACCACAAGTGGATAGCTTTAACAAATACAAATTTATTCTCTCATAGTTTAATAGGCTAGAAGTCCAAATTCAGGCGCCTCCTCCAGAGGAAGGCTTTCTCTCTCTGTTGGCTCTGGGTCCTTGTCATCAATCTTCCCCTGGTCTAGGAGTTTCTCAGCACAGGGACCCCAGGCCCATAGGACATACTATCTCCCAGCCCTTGTTTCTTGGTGGTATAAGGTCTTTGTGTCTCTCTCTTTTATATCTCAAAAGAGATTGACTCAAGATACAACCTAATTTTGTAGCTTGAGTACTGCCTCATTAACAAAATTGCCTTTAATCCTGCCTCATTAACATCATAGAGGTAGAATTTACAGCACGTAGGAAAACCACATCCGATGACAAAATGGTGGACAATCACACAATACTGAGAATCATGGCCTAACCAAATTGATATACATTTTGGGGGGACACAATTCAACCCATAACATTCTTTCATAACAGTTTTCTATCAGCTCTGGCTCCTTTTCAATCTTTTCTCTTTTCTACAGGCAAACAATGATCTCAAAAGTTAAATCTGATCACATCCTCTCCTAAGCACACAAACATAACTAAAATGTTTGATTAACTTTCTAATTCTTTAGGATAAAAATCTCAAATCTTTAAATGCCCTATACACGACTAGCTCATCTGAGCTACAACCACCTTCCCAGCCCAATTCCAGGTCATGTACCCCATTCTCTCACACTAGCTGTTTGTTCGTTCTGTATTCTCTCTACTATAGCACCTTCTGTCTCCTGACATTTTCCACTGTGGCTGCTGCATTCTCCATCTTCTGTATTCGAATCTCCCCTAAGACATCCCTAGCAAGTAATTTCTACTCTTCCTTCAAATGTCAGATAAGCCACCAATTTTTCAAGAGACCCTTTCTTTCCTCCCTGGAATAGGTAAAATCTCCCTAGTATATGTTTTCATAGAGCCATATACCCTTCTTTGTACATCTAATCCCAGTAGCAGTTATTTGATTTTGCATTTATTTGATTAATATCTATTCCCATCAGATGCCTGTAAGCTTATTATTGAATTCTGAACCCCAAGAGTACTACCTGGCACATGGTGGTCACTGAGTATGAAGAAATAAATTAATAAAAATATTTATTTATTTATTTATTTTTATGAACCAGGTGGAGTGCCTTATGCAGAAAACCCCACATTTGAGAAATCTATCTATTCAAAGGGATTTTACCCTAAAATTCTTATCTCAAACTTCAATGGCCAATTGAGTTGAAAGTATTAAAATAATTGTCCTGATCCTTCACTTTCAGGTACACAGAGGTCAATTACCAATTATTATGCATTTCAGATACTTGATGCCAACTAGGTAGAGAACTAAGAAAGAAGTAAGAGAAAATAATAAAATTGTATTCTACTCAGGGAAACGCTAAGTACCACAATACATCTGAGAAAGGAAAGAAAAATCTGAAACACAAATTGAAAGGGCAGGAATTATCTAAAAGACTGTAATGCCATATAAAGAACTGAGTGACGGTAGATAGCAAATTGTTCATGAGATTATAATAGAAATCCAAAAGGGCGATTATTCCTTGTGCTGAATATCAAAATGCATTTTGCTGCCAAGAAGTAAGATTATAGCCTCTGTGTATTAAAAATAAAAGCAGTGCATGACAATCCACTGGCTCCTGTTGGGCATTTGATATGGAATATACAGGAAACTGTTGAGTAAAAATTATTTTAGTATGTGGATCTGGGTACTTTCACAGCTATGGGAGGGCGATAAGTTACAACACTAAGCTGTTACCCTTCAAAGTATGTTTCAATTATGAACTGATGACATGGAGTTTCAAATCTCCTCCTCTAAGTAATGCTTTTTTTGCACTTAGCTTTCTTCTCCAGGAAATCTCTGCCCCAGCTAGCCTCCCATCTCTAACATTGCTATTTCCTCCTTGCCACTGGTGTGTTTGTGTGCGTATGTACTAAATATACATGTGTGCACCTATAAAGCATCATCATGATTCCAGCTTTGCTTCATCCAAAACACCTGTCTATATTACCCAAATGTATATAGTTTCTCAAGTTCAAAAAAAAAAAAATCCTGTTAAAATTACTACTTATTTCAACTGAGCAAATCTTAACCCATGAGACTTAGAATTCTTATCTATAAAACAGAAATAATAATGATTTGTTTGTGGGATTGCTATGAGTCTTTAAAAACAGTGTATATAAAAACTATTAGGAATTTTTGAAATGCTAATTTCTCTTTTACTTTAAGAAAATAGTAAATGATTATAAAAAGATATATTGTGTGAATTAGCACCATGAACTTCCTATGGCATTTGCTTCTCTGTAATCTTTGTGCAGTTGAAGTGAAAATGTCTTAACATTGTCAAAAATACAATTTTATTATTTAAAGCAATATTTTTGCACTGCACATCAAGATCTTCTCTAAAATTGATGAGACTGAAATTTTCATTTCTTATCTAATATTTACCATTATGCTGGTGGTAAGATAAGATTCATAATGTTTCCTCACTTGGCTCAGTACTAAAATCTGAGACAAAATCATGGGCATAGATTCTTATGTGAATCATTTTGGACAAGATATTAACCTCAATACAAGGTAGAAGGCTGATGAAATTCCACAGAACATTGAATCAGCAAATTCTTATTGAACCATCCAACATGACTCTATTCTGAATGATAAAAAAGAGATATATCACAAAATGATCCCTAACTTCAAGTGCTTTTTCTTTTTAAAGTAAAGAATATTTATCCTCTTAAAACAAGCTCATTTGTGCCATTTATCAAAAACAGAACAGCGAACCTACCACTCTGACCAAAATCAGTAGGAGGTTCTGTTTAGAGTGGGGAAAAAAATGTAGAACAAAACTCAGATTCACACAAAAAGACCAGACTTACTGGTCTGATAGAGACTGGAGGAACTCCTGAGACTATGGTCCTCAGAAACCCTTCTAACTTGGAACTAAAGCCACTCCAGGAGATCACCTTTCACCCAAATAATAGACAAGCCTATAAAATAAGCAGTAACAATTCTGAGGAAAGTACTTCTTAGAACAATCATTTATATGAAACCAAAACTGCAACACTGCCCAAAGCAAAGAAGAGAAGGCAAGAAAGGGCAGGGAAACCAGCTGAATGGGAACGGGGAGCTCAGGGTGGTAATGGGGAGAGTGCTGACATATTGCAGGGACTGCAAGCAATGTCACAGAACAATATGTATATAAATTATTGAATGGGAAACTAATTTGCTCTGTAAACTTTCACCTAAAGCACATTAATGTGTTCAAAGAAAAAAAAAATTGAAGGACATATAGAATTGGGCGAATCTCCTGCAAAAGGCCACTTTAAATTATTGAAAAGCAAAGGCATCTCTTTGAGGACTAAGATGCACCTGACCCAAGCCAGGGTATTTTCGATTGCCTGAAAATTGGACAATGAATAGGGATATACTGAAGAAGAATTGATGCCTTTGAATTATGTTTTTGGCAAAGAATATTGAATATACCATGGACTGCCAGAAGAATGAACAAATCTATCTCGGAAGCACTACAGCTAGGATGCTCCTTAGAATCTAGGATGGTGAAACTTTCCCTCACATACTGTGAACATGTTATCAAGAGAGACCAGTCCCTGGAGAAGTACATCATGCTTGGTCAAGTAGAGAGCCAGCGAAAAAGAGGAGGATCTTTGATGAGATGGATTGACACAGTGGCTGCAACAGTGGGCTCAAACACAGTAATGATTGTGAGGCTGGCCCAGGACTGGGCAGTGTTTTGTTCTGTTGTACATACAGTTGCTAGGAGTCAGAAGTGACTTGATGGCACATAACAGCAACAAGAACAATGAGTATTAGGGGCAGTGGTAGTTCCGGGGCGGAACTTTCTCCTTCTGTGCAGACCTGGGTTCCGCCTCCAGCCTGTGTACCTCAAGCGCAGCCACCAACTGTCTGCCGTGGAGGCTTGCGTGTTGCTGTGACGCTGTGCAGGTTTCAGTGGAGTTTCTGGACTGCGCCTGGTGATCTACTTTTGAAATTCAGCCAATGAAAACTCGATGAATCACAATGCTCCACTCTGCAACGGGTCCTAAGGGTGCTGCAGGACCGGCTGCATTTTATTCCATTGTGCATGGGGACGTTACGAGTCGGGGACCAATTCCGTGGCAGCTAAGAACAACTATAAGTGAGGATTAAACAAGCTAAAAAACAGAAAGAAAAAAGAGTGTGACGAGAAAGTGTGATAGATTAATTTTAAAAGGTAAAGTACATCTTCACGGAAATTTAAAAAGGGTGTTTCTGGCGTAGAATTCCTACAACTATGTGATAGTCATTGAGAACCCAGTGTGAATTCTGTTTTAATATATAAATATATAGCTTCTTAGTAAAAAGATATCAAATAAAATAAAAGTAAGAGTTAGTGTTCTACAAAACAAGCATTTTAACTCCTTCAAGCAGGAATGTAAGGTAGAAACCTTGACTTTATCAAGCTCCATCATGGCCCTCCAAGTTTCTCCAAAGACTGGAAGTAGGGGATGGGATGGAGTGTCCAGGACATGTGTTTTTGGTTACTTTTTTTTAAGTGCCTTTCCAGAATGTGTCCAGCATCTCTCTTTCAAGTGTGTAAGCATTTACTACCCAGTAATACTGTTTTTTTTTAATACTGTGGCGGAAACCCAGGTCGCATAGTGGTTAAATGCTATGGCAGTTCAAATCTGCCAGGTGCTCCTTGGAAACTCTACGGGGCAGTCCTACTCTGTCCTCTAGGGCCACTATGAGTTGGAATCAACTCGACGGCAGTAGGTAATACTGTGGCATCAATTAGAACTCTGAGACAAGAAAAGTCTTCTAGCATCATTCTACACATATACCATTAAGTCTTCACAACTAGTCTGCATGGTCAATATTGTTCTCTTTTATAGGACAATAATATAAGGAGGTGAAACAACCATCCTAAGATCACATAGCTAGAAGGAAGAATTTCAGAAACTGTAATGCAAATCTCTAAAACCCACTATAATTCTATAAGGTGGAATCTTATTTGACAATCAAGTTTGTTGGCCCGTGTTAGTCTGAGGACCCTCCTCAAGTTTATGGCAGCAAGACTAATTTCCCATTTCATTCACTGGAGAAGATAGAATTACTAACACACTGCCAGACTTGTTCATGTTGGTTCAGATAGAGAACGGAACAGGGTTTGCATGGTGAAATTAAATGAGGTAAGGCAGTGTAAGTAAAAGGCCGATAATGCAGTGTCTTATAGAAAAAAAGAAAAAAAAAAAAAAAGGTAGTATATTGTTCTTACAGCATTTTTACCCGGTAGACATCTCAGCTTTCATGTGGTTATCCAGAAATAGGAGTTCTGATTGCTATTTTGCTATTCCCTAGTACATTGTCATCATCATCCAGGTCAAAGCTGGATTGATATATGCAGATTCCAGCTAGAGAGAAAAGACACATGTGAAAGAGACAGTTACTGTCTGAGGACTCCTTCAAGGAAGTAGCACATCTCCACCAATTCCATGGGTGAGGACTTAGTTCACGGCCACATCTAACTAGAGAAGGTTGGGCAATCAAGCAAAGCTGGGCAGCCAATATCTGACTCTACTCCTAGTATTATGGAAGACGGGAAGAACAAATTATGGTGGGAAACTATCACTATCTGACACAACAGCAAATGGCAAGAACTGAGTAGAAGTGAAAGAAGACAATAAAGTTGGGAGGAGGGACACAATTCACAAAGGTGATGTGCAGTCATAATATTTGATAATGAAAATCATGTCAGTACCAGGGGTGGTAATGACACTTAGAAGGTCCACAAGAGACTGAATGTTTGAGGGCAAGGATTAAGTTAGATAAGAAAGAGTAAAGTTTGTAAGAGGAATTAGAGGAGGCAAGAAGAGGAAATGAGAGAAGAATGTTTTGTAATAAGCAAACAACAAATAAATAAAATTAAAACAAAGAGTCCAGAGAGCAGAGTTCCAGTAAGGAATTTACCACTGACTTTTTTAGTAAGGTAGGTAAGTCACATTCTATCTGGATTTTTTATTTCCTCATCTAAAAATTAAGGATGTCATATTACAATATGATGAAGAATCTTTGCAGCTCTAATGTTTTGGTTGTATAAGAAGACTCTATAAACAAAATGATCCACTAAACCATGGCAATTGGAATTATATGCTAAGAACAGTATTTGAGGAAATTTGTCTGTATAAAAAGCATTTCTGGAGCAGATGTGATGATAAAGATAGCTTTATAAAGCCCAGTTTGTTAAAATAAATAAATAAATGCTCTATTAGAATGATTGTAGTGGAATTTGAAAGGAAAGACAAACTTCTACAGCTGCACACTTCAAGACAGTAGCCACTAGAAATATGTGACTACTCTTTTACTTAAGAGATTTATTGAGCAATAATTGACATACAAAAAACTGCATGTTTAAAGTGTCCAATTTTTTGATAAATTTTGACACCAAAATCAAGAAAATAAACATATTCATCATTGTCAAACTTTTCCTCATATCCCCTTGTAAACTCCCTTTTTCAACTGTCCTCATCCCCTTCCATCCCCAGGCAACCACTGAAGTGCTTTCTGACACTAAAGGTGTTTGCATCATCTAGAATTTTATATAATTGGAGTCATACAATATGTACAATTTTTACTTTTTAATCTTCCTTCTTTCACTTGACACAATTATTTTGAGATTCATTCAGATCACTACGTATATCAATAGTTCATCCCTTTATATTGCTGAGTAGCATTTCATTGTATGAATGTAGTAGTTTGTTTATCCCTTTACCTGTTAAACGACTTTTGGGTTGATTCGGATTTTGAGCTATTATAAATAAATTTGCTATGAACATCCATGTGCAAGTCTTACACAGATAAAGTGTTTTCATTTGTTTTGAGTAAAAACCTAGCCATGGAATAGCTGTGTCACATGACAGGTAAATGTTTAACTTTTTAGGAAACTACCAGACTTTTCCAACGTGGCTATAACATTTCACATTCCCACCAGCAGTGCATATGACTGCCAGTTAATCCACGTGTTTGTCAGCACAGGCTATGCCAGTCTTTTTAATT
Source organism: Elephas maximus indicus (assembly GCF_024166365.1). Classification (NCBI taxonomy): domain Eukaryota; kingdom Metazoa; phylum Chordata; class Mammalia; order Proboscidea; family Elephantidae; genus Elephas; species Elephas maximus. The sequence continues at coordinate 62,337,240 of NC_064842.1, forward strand.
TCAGCCATTCTAATAGATGAGTAATGGTTTCTCATTGTGGTTTTAATTTTAATTTCCCTTGATATTTGTATATGTGATTTTATGGACCATGATTTTATTATCATACCAAAAAAATCATTGGCTAATCCAAGGCAACAAAAAACTCCCTATGTTTTGGTCTAGAAATTGTTTAATGTTATTTTAGTTTTTACATTCAAGTCTATGATCCATCTTGAGTTAATTTTTGTGCATTGTGAGTGACATGAGTCAAAGTTCATTATTTTGCATATGAATATACAATTTTTCCATCTCCATTTGTTGAAAATGCTATTCTTCCTCCACTAAATTACCTTTGCACCTTTGTCAAAATTCAATCGACTATATTGGCACTGGGTTCTGGGTTATATACGTGTAGGCCTTTCCTGTACTTGATTCTCATCCTCTGAACTATTTGTCGGGACATCAATACTACAGTGTCTCGATTACTATGGTTTTTAAAATAAGCCTTAAATTCAGGTAGCATATGACCTGCAAATCTGCATTTCCACCTGAATTTTAGAAACAGCTTGTCAGGAAGAACATTGACATCTTGATAATATTAGCTCTTAGGCTCCACGAAAGAACATAATGTATCTGTGCACTTATTCAGATGTTTTTAATTTCTCTCAGTAACATTTTGTGGTTTTCAGTGTACTGCTCCTGCACATCTTTTGTCAGATTTACCCCCAAGGATTTCATATTTTGATGTTTCTGCATGGAGACAAGGTAAATGGGTGTTTCCTAAACAGCATGTGTACGGCAATACTAAAAGGACAAAACATGTATGATGCAAAGTTTTGTCAATTAAACTGTCTCGGGGATCTCTTTTCTTCCATTTAAAAATACTTTAAAAAAAATATTGAAACACTTTTTTGTATTACTTGCCAAAATGCTTTAGTACAGTTTTCAAACCACTGAGAGTTATGACTGATATAAGAAGGGCTCTAAATACTTCAATCCCTTGCTCAATGCTTCTTGAAACTTTTTCACCACTTGGCATAATAGAATGTGATAATGTTTGTATAGCATGCTAACATAAACAGGAGAGGAGATGGGAATATTTACAGAATTTAGACAAAATAAACTCATCATATAATCCATTACATAATTATAATTAAAAGAAAATAGAAGATATTAGAAAATATATTAAATATTAAATTTGTGTAAGATTTCCAAATAAGAGCTTCCATATTTCAAGGTAGTTTATATTCCACGCTCCTCCAGACCATTTAATATCTAATAGTGCTCTAGATTTTTGCATAAAAACTGAGGTATCATCTATAAAGAATTCTCTCTCTCTGTTTAAAAGTTTCATCTTTTATCTTCTTCTACTTCTTTGCATTAACTATCAAAGAAATGTGGTGGTTAACACCACTGGATTCATAACGTAGGAAGAATTTCAGTAGCACTGAACCAAAAAGTTGTTGCCTTTGTGTGGAAAATCAGAGATCTATAAAATATAAGCAACTACAAGGGGAAACATGAGCAACGAGACTTCTAGAAGACTTATTTCAGAATATAGTTTGCAGGGCACACTAACTAGAAAAGAATTGTACCTTTAGCCATAGTACCTTAGTTGTCCTGAGCCATGAAGAAAAATAGCAAAAGTGACATAAACACAGCGTGTAAGGGATAGAATGCTCAAAAAAAATTTGACAATGCACAATGATCATTTTGTGAAAGCTTCTGTTTTCCTCGTCTCATAACGGCGATGAGATACTTGCCTATTATTTTTAAGTGCCCAACCAATTCAAGTAACTCTCAAAAGTATTTGACTCAATGGCAAAACCAAGAGCTTTATACAATTTACATACACAACATTTATTTGAAAAGCACTGAACATACAGTGGAATATGTTATATATAACTTACTAAACAGTGAGTTTACAAATTGCGTCCAGGAAATATTTGTACATTTCTGTAAAGAGGCTGATGCTTCACTGGGTGTTAGGGTTTGAATTGTATCCCCCCAAAATGTGTATCAACTTGGCTAGGCTGTGATTCCCAGTATTGTGTGGTTGTCTGATTTTTGTGATCTGATGTGATTGTCCCATGTGTTAAAAATCCTACCTCTTTGATGTTAATGGGACAGGATTTGGTTGTGTCTTGAGTCAATCTCTGTTGAGATATAATAGAAGCAAGCAGAGAAGAGGAGACTTCATGCCACCAAGAATGAAGAACCAGGAGGGGAGTGCATCCTTTGGACCCAGGGTCCCTGCACTGAGAAGTTTCTAGAACAAGGGAAGATTGATGACAAAGCTCTTCCCCCAGAGTCAAGAGAGAAAGCCTTTCCCTGGAGCTAGCACCCTGAATTCAGACTTCTAGCCTCCTAGACTGTGAGTGAGTAAATTTCTCTTTCTTAAACCCAGCCAGTTGTGATATTTCTATTATAGCAGCGCTAGATCACTAAGATAGTGGGGTTTTCTTGATTAACTCTTTTACACCAAATTACATCTCAACTAAAATTATCCATGCTTGAATTTTAAAAGATCTGTCTATAATAACTATTAGAAACAAATATTACTTTGCTAATTCTTATAAATTTAGAGTTAACAGATTTTATTTGCTTAAATATAATTTTATTATTATAAAAAATAATATAGGTCAAGCCTTAAATATAATTTTATTATTATAAAAAATAATATAGGTCAAGCATTCACAAATTAAAATATAGTGTAAAAACAGCAGTTCCCTACCCCATGCTATTCCCAGTAGCAATTATTTCTAACTCTTTTAGGTGTTTCTTCCTGAATTTATATTCATATTTATAAATAATACCCATTTGAAGCTAATTCTTGATTTTGTTTTTAGTCTCAGCTTTTACTTCTTTGTTAGGAAAAATGAAAATTCTCCTTTCTTAATCCAATCTCTCTTTATACTCCTACATTTCCATCTTTCATAATACTGTTTCTGACTAAATGAAAATTTATATTATTGAACTGTATAAATATTATTCAGAACTAAGCCAGAGCATGTATTCCAAATACATTTCAATTTTATGACTTTTGTTATCCCTAGAGTTAATATTTAATTTGTTTCATTTCTTTGCTTAGTTTTCTAGGTCCCTGTCACAAATTAATTTGTAATCTCTGACAGTGTTCTAAAAAATACTTATTTTCTATATTCAAACACATCAGGCATTCTATTATTTTTATTTTTCTTCTTTTGAGAACTGTTTTCTGGACCCCTCCAACCTCCTGTTCTAATTAAATTGCTTTATAAGTCAGCTACAGAGATTTTATTCTGAGATTTCCCTGCTCCATCATCTTGGATATTCTTTTCATTTCTCTCCTGTATTAAATCCCCTATGGTACATCCCATGTCTTACTCTTTGTTGGTTCACTTCTTTGGATTGGGCGTATCTTCCAGTTAATTCCAAAAAAGGGTACATTGGGGAGACATATTTTGTTCATTCTTTGCAAATCTGAAAATGTCTTCATTCTCTACATTCACACTTGATTGCTATTTTGGCTGAGTATAGAATTGTACATAAGAAGTAATTTTCCTTCAAAAATACGAAGAGGTAATAGGGAACCCAAGATTGAGAAGGAAGAGTGTTGACATGTCATGGAATTGGTAACCAATGTCACAAAACAATATGGGTACTGTTTAATGAAAAGCTAGTTTGTTCTGTAAACATTCATCTGAAGTACAATAATAATAATAGAATTTTAAGTTTAAAAAAAATGCAAATGACAAAATGAAAAAAAAAAAAAACATATGAAGAGCATTTTCCTCTGTCTTCTAGCTTCCAGTGTTGCTTTTATGAGGCTTAACATCATATTCTCTCTCTCTGTATGTCTCTTCCACTATGTCACTGAAAGGGTCCTAGATTTTTCCTTTGTATCTGATGACAAAATTTCAAGAAAATGTGGCATAAGGAGTATTTTCCTTAATTGGTTTGTGCACAATGCCACTTAAAAACTTGTAACTAATATCCTTCAATTAAGATAAGTTTTATTGTAACTAATACCCTTCAGTTAGGATAAATTTTGTTATACTTTTCTGTAATTTACTTCCACCTTCTTTGTTCTCACTTTCTGGAAGTCCTACTGGTCCCACGTTTGACCTCCTAGACTGATCTCATTTTATCTTTTTCTAATTTTCCAATCCTTTCTCTCTCTCTTTTTTTTTTTTTTTTTGATACACTTTCAAATATTTTTTTCTCCCTGTATCTTCTATTGAAATTGATATAAATATGTTACTATATTTTACATTTCCAGTTGATCATTATTTTTCTCTAACTATTCTTGTTCATAACATTGTCATTTTTTCATAGATGACTTTTCTTAGATACCCGATGTAATTAATTTAATATCTTGGAAAGTAGCCTGAATTTCACATTGACTGGTTTCTTTGATGTTCGTTTCATGAGTTGATCTGTGTATTTCATATCAGAGGTTTTGCTTTTATATCTCATTATCTTTGCATATCCATTAATATTTAAGACTTAGACTCAAAAATCTGATTGGAAGCTCTTTTTGATGGAAAGTTGGACTTTTTGCCTGGTGGACTTGCAATAGGATTACTGAGCTAGGACTTGGTCAGTTTATTGGTTCTCTCAATTATCAGCATGTGTATAGTTCTTTTCCTTTTGGCTTGTCAGTTTTCTTTAAAAGTCTTTCCCTATCTTCCATCTACAGCATCCTGGAAGAAACCAAGCAGAGAAAGAATTTGGGAGCTTCATATCATTCATTATACAGACTTCCATTCGTTTCCTCTTCTCAAGCCAGCACCTCACTCCGATTCTCAATTATGCCTATTTCCTGAGTCCAGCCGTAGTCTAGATTAACCCGCTCAGCCACCACTTGTAGTTAGTTTACTACAAGTGGTGGCTGAGAAACATAGGAAGTTCCAAAAATTATATCATTCAAACAGTCTCCATTTTACCATCTCTCACTCTCATTTTATGAAGTAACAATGACTCCAATTCTGAGGTAATTCAGGGCTTCGCAGCTCCAATTTATTCATGTCTTCTTGAGTTTCCTCCCTACAAACTGAGTGAGGCTTCAAATTTGTATGTACTGTTTAGGTCATTCATCAATCATGTTTATATTTCTCAGTTCCTAGAATTTTGTTGATGTATACTCTTTGTTTTTGTCCCCCCCCTTCAGAGTGTCACATTCTTATATGCTGTATAAATATTACATATTCTTCAGTACTTCCATTCCCGCGTTTTGTCAATAGGAAAGAATGTAGAAGCACTGAAGAAAACAGTGTGGAAAGCTACTCTCAGGCCTCGTTTCCCAAATCTTCCTTTACCATACCAAAAACCAAAACCAAACCTGTAGTCGCTGAGTCGATTCAGGCTCAAAGCAGGGTCCCTATAGGACAGAGCAGAACTGCCCCGTGGGGTTTCCAAGGAGCTGCTGGTAGATTTGAACTGTCGACTTTTTTGTTATCAGCCAACCTCTTAACCACTATGCCACCAGGGCTCCTCCTTTAGTATAAAATATGAAAAACATAAAATATTTTTTCTGCTACCTTTTGCCTAGGTATGACCCTAAAAAAAAAAAAAAAGACAGAAGTCATTTGGGTTTCTAAGAAAGCATTATAAAGGAGACACTGAGGAAGTTAATGGTATGTTGACAATTGAAGCCATCCTGAAAATGTGTCTTAGTGTCCCTTAGTAAAGATGCAAACTGGAAAGTAGGATCTTTGAACTTCAATGATACCCTTCAGTAGCTACAGCAACCTTGGACTGCCATGTCTTGGATTTTTTTTTTTTTTTTTTTTTATTGTGCTAAGTGAAAGTTTACAAATGAAGTCAGTCTCTCTTACAAAAACCTATACACACCTTGCTACATACTCCCAATTCCTCTCCCCCTAATGAGACAGCCCAGTTCCCTCCCCCGACTCTCTCTTTTTGTGTCCATTTCATCAGCTACTAACCCCCTCTACCCTCTCATATCCCTTCCAGACAGGAGATGCCAACGTAGTCTTAAGTGCCCACCTGGTCCAAGAAGCTCACTCCTCACCAGCAACCCTCTCCATCACATTGCCCAGTCCAATCCCTGTCTGAAGAGTTGGATTGGAAATGGTTCCTGTCCTGGGCCAACAGAAGGTCTGGGGGCCATGACCACTGGGGTCCTTCTAGTTTCAGTCAGACCATTAAGTCTGATCTTTTTCCGAGAATTTGGGGTCTGCATCCCACCCCTCTCCTGCTCCCTAAGGGGTTCCTTATTGTGTTCCCTGTCAGGGCAGTCATCGGTTGTAGCCAGGCACCATCTAGTTCTTCTTGTCTCAGGCTGATGTAGTCTCTAGTTTATGTGGCCCTTTCTGTTGTCTTGGTTTCTTCTTACTGAAAGTAATCAAGTTGCTACTTTTCAAGTTACTATACTTGTCAGCTTTTCTTAGCTGACATGGACCCTCTCTCTAGGTAGTAACACACTCGGTGTCCATATATTAATGAACACCTTCAAAAAACTCAAAAATAATTGAAAGTTATGAGCTCTAAAGCTTATTCTTATAGATTATTCTCTCAAATTGGAAATAATTGCTTTTTAAAATCTTGATTGAATTAAAATTTATTAAGCTTAAAAGCACTAATTTTTTGCTTTCAACAGCTTCTTTTGCTTTTTTCAGGTCCCTGACTTTTATGGCGGTCATACATCCCAGAATATACCCCACTAGATACACCTGTCATGAGTGTGTTTCATATTCTGTACATTAGGGAGATGTAACCAGCATGCATAAAAGATTTAACAGCCTTCTTAAAATATACTACAAATAGAGGAAGTTAGAATAAATAATTATAAATATGTACCTGGCAAAGGTATCAACAATAATTTTAAAATGAAAATATATAAGATGTTCACACCTATTAAATAAAAATAAAATGCATTTTATAGACAAGCATGCCATATTAATTTCTAGAAGCTAAAGGGCTAAAAGATATTTTCAATACTTTTCATTAATTATGTGATTAATTGGAACTTTAAGAAAAATTACATTGAAAAACTGCCTAATTTCCAGAAAGCATTGATGTTAGAAGCAAATTACTCAGAGAGGGAATTGTGTGGTTATGTTTGCATGAGACATACAGTCCCAGGGGCATTGTAAACATCAACAAGCACCATTTTGTCACACTAGTATTACCTTTCACCGAAGTTGAGATATCTGACAAGCAAAGTCTCCATGCTAGAATGCACAGACTCCCAAGACACCTTGGGCTTTCAATGATCTTAATCCAGCTTGTTGGATTTCAAAAGAGCTTCAATAAATTGAAAAGGCCAGGGGGGGTTCTTTTCTCCATACACACTGAACAAACAAGAATCAAGTTTTTACAAAGTTGAAGAGGATTGGTGATTATGCTACCCACCCTCATTTTTGTTCAAATGCTCTTTTTATTCTCAAGTGAAATAAATTTGGAAATTGTTTACTCAGTATTGAAGCAGTACCACTTCATTAAAAAAAAAAAATTAGCTTTCATTTCTTTTTTTTTTTTTTAATTTAATGCACATGATAATATTCTGGGGGAAAAAGTGTGATTTGGTTTCATTTGGGATTAAAGCTGGGCACTTTACCTTTGATACAATGTAGGGAGTAATAGAACTTTCAATAACATTTATGCAACAGTTCTGCAATAGCTCTAAGTCATCTATTAGCTGATACAATTACTAATACCCTAATCCATATTATTACCATTTGTTTGGACTAACAAAAGGGCTTCATAATCATTTTAACCCCCAAATTTTCTCTAATCAATTTTCCATGCTTAGATCTCTATCTAAAATCAAATCTGATCGTGACACTCCTTCCCATGAAGTCTTTAATGGTGTCTCATTGCTTTTCGGCCCAAATCCTTTAATCCTTTCCCACCATCTCTGGTACAGTTTTTTAAACCCTCTTTTTGTGTGTGTGTTAGAATTACTACAGCTCTTTCCAATACGAATCTTCAGGCAGCATGCACTATTCCATTTGCTCGAACAAGGCTTCTTACTGACTCTGCCCCACAACCTAATCATTCCATAAAATCCTCAGCCCAAAGAATTCCTTTCTAGCCTCTGAGACTCAGAAATTCCCCCATTGTATGATTTCATAGTAGCCTCTATTTCTCTTTTGCAGCAATTGTGAACAAATAACTATCTGTGTATCTAGTTGAACGATGTCTATCATCCGTGCTAAAAGTTAATTTCCACGAAGCCAGTTCTATGTCTATTTTGTTCCATCACTGGACCATCATCACTGCATAATAAAAACTCAAGCTTAATGAATATTTCTTGAACATACAAATTAACAATGTACACAAACCCCACATGCAGCCATGGCAATGCCAGATAATTAAATGCTAAACTAAATTTTACTTATCATTATTATAATGTATCCAAAGAGCTCTGTCACAGAGACCTTAGGCTGCCCATAATGTGCAATTACAAACGTGGAAGCTATATGCTTTCCATTTTCACCACCACCTAAAAGGAATGCTTGAATTAAGTGAGGAAGAGTTACGTCAACAAAGGTATAACCTTCAGCCCTCTCTAATTTTGAAAAGGGTTGCGTTCACAATAATCAGTTCCTTGTTATTAGTTACAAGTATATGCAATAAACCTGCTGCCCTTGAGTGGATTCTGACTCACAGCCACCCAAAAGAACAGAGTAGAAGTGCCCTATAGAGCTTTCAATGAGATCCTGGTAGATTCAAACCGCCAACCTTTTGGTTAGCAACCGTGGCACTTAACCACTATGCCACCAGGGCTTCCATATTATGCAATACATCCCATAAAATTATGATGGAGGGTCAGCAAATAGATTATAAATGCTACAAAATAACTTGTAGACTAAATATTTTTTCCAAAAATTAAAGAAAACTATCTCATATGCTTTTTTTAACATTTAAATTTGCCCTCAATTCTTTGCTGCTATTAGATGTAAAAAAAAAAAAAAATTTTTTTTTTTTATTAGATGTGGCGAGTAGATGAAGGTTGTTGTTGTTGTCAGGTACCGTCGAGTCGGTTACAACTCATAGCAGCCCTATGAACAACAGAACAAAACACTGCCCGGTCCTGCGCCATCCTTACAGTTATTGTTATGTTTGAGCCCATTGTTGCAGCCACTGTGTCAATCCACCTCGTTGAAGGTCTTCATCTTTTCCACTCTCCCTGTACTCTGCCAAGTATGATGTCCTTCTCCATAAACTGATCCTTCGTGACAACATGTCCAAAGTATGTAAGATGCAGTCTTGCATATAAGGAGCATTCTGGCCACACTTCTTCCAAGACAGATTTGTTGGTTCTTTTGGCAGTCCGTGGTATATTCAATATTCTTCACCAACACCACAATTCAAAGGCATCAACCCTTCTTCAGTCTTCCTTATTCATCGTCCAGCTTTCACATGCATATGATGTGATTGAAAATACCATGGCTTGGGTCAGGCACACCTTAGTCTTTAGGGTGACATCTTTGCTCTTCAACACTTTGAAGAGGTCTTTTGCAGCAGATTTGCCCAATGCAATGTGTCTTGATTTCTTGACTGCTGCTTCCAGGGCTGCTGATAGTGGATCCAAGTATAATGAAATCCTTGACAACTTCAATCTTTTCTCTGTTTATCATGATGTTGCTCATTGGTCCAGTTGTGAGGATTTTTGTTTTCTTTATGTTGAGGTGCAATCCATACTGAAGGCTGTTGTCTTTGATCTTCATTAGTAAGTGCTTTAAGTCCTCTTCACTCTCAGCAAGCAAGGTTGTGTCATCTGCATAACGCAGGTTGTTAATGAGTCTTCCTCCAATCCTGATGCCCCGTTCTTCTTCATGTAGTCCAGCCTCTCAGATTATTTGTTCAGCATACAGATTAAATACCCAGTGCCGTCGAGTCGATTCTGACTCATAGAGACCCTATAGGACAATAGATATGGTGAAAGAATACAACCCTGACGCACACTTTTCCTGACCTTAAACGAATCAGTATCCCCTTGTTCTGTCTGAACAACTGCCTCTTGATCTCTGTAAAGGTTCCTCATGAGCACAATTAAGTGTTCTGGAATTCCCATTCTTCGCAATGTTATCCAGTTTGTTATGATCCACACAGTCGAACACCTTTGCATAGTCAATAAAACACAGGTAAAAAATCCTTCTGGTATTCTCTGCTTTCAGCCAGGACCCATCTGACATCAGCAATGAAATCCCCAGTTCCACGTCCTCTTCTGAAACCGGCCTGAGTTTCTGGCAGTTTCCTGTCGATATACTGCTGCAGCTGTTTTTGAATGATCTCCAGCAAAATTTTGCTTGCATGTGATATTAATGATAGTTTTATAATTTCCACATTCGGTTGGATCACGTTTCTTGGGAATAGGCATAAATATGGATCTCTTCCAGTCAGTTGGCCAGGAAGCTATCTTCCTTATTTCTTGGCATAGACGAGTGAGCACCTCCAGTGTTGCACCTGTTTGTTGAAACATCTCAGTTGATATTCCATCAATTCCTGGAGCCTTGTTTTTTGCCAATGCCTTCAGAGCAGCTTGGACTTCTTCCTTCAGTACCATTGGTTTCTGATCATATGCCACCTCTTGAAATGGTTGAATATCAACTAATTCTTTTTGGTATAATGACTCTGTGTATTCCTTCCATCTTTTTTTGATGCTTCCTGCATCATTTAATATTTTCCCCATGGAATCCTTCACTATGGCAACTCAAGGCTTGAATTTTTCTTCAGTTCTTCCAGCTTGAGAAATGCCGAGCGTGTTCTTCCCTATTGGTTTTCCATCTCCAGCTCTTTGCATATGTCATTATAATACTTTACTTTGTCTTCTCGAGAGGCCCTTTGAAATCTCCTTTTCAGTTCTTTTACTTCATCAATTCTTCCTTTTGCTTTAGCTGCTCAATGCTCAAGAGCAAGTTTCAGAGTCTCCTCTGACTTCCATCTTGGTCCTTTCTATCTTTCCTGTCTTTTCAGTGACCTCTTGCTTTCTTCATGGCTGATGTCCTTGATGTTATTCCACAACTCACCTGGTCTTTGGTCACTAGTGTTCAATGTGTCAAACCTATTTTTGAGATGGTCTCTAAATTCAAGTGGGATATACTCAAGATCATATTTTGGCTCTCGTGGACTTGCTCTGATTTTCTTCAGTTTCAGCTTGAATTTGCATATGAACAATTGACGGCCTGTTCCAAAGTCAGCCCCTGGCCTTGTTCTGACTGATGATATTGAGCTTTTCCATTGTCTATTTCCACAGATGTAGTCAGTTTGATTTCTGTGTGTTCCATCTGGAGAGGTCCATGTGTATAGTCACCATTTATGTTGGTGAAAGAAGGTATTTGCAATGAAGAAGTCGTTGGTCTTGCAAAATTCTGTCATTCGATCTCCAGCCATGTTTCTATCACCAAGGCCATATTTTCCAACTACTGATCCTTCGTCTTTGTTTCCAACTTTTGCATTCCAATTGCCAGTAATTATCAATGCATATTGATTGCATGTTTGATCTATTTCAGACTGCAGCATCTGATAAAAATCTTCTGTTTCTTCATCTTTGGCCCTAGTGGCTGGTGAGTAAATTTGAATAATAGTTGTGTTAACTGGTCTTCCTTATAAAAAAAAAAAAAAAATAGCCGTGTGGATATTATCCTATCACTGACAGTGTTGTACTTCAGGATAGATCTTGAAATGTTCTTTTTGGCGATGAATGCAACACCGTTCCTCTTTGAGTTATCATTCCCAGCATAGTAGACTATATGATTGTCCAATTCAAAATGGCCAATACCAGTCCATTTCAGCTCACTAATGCCTAGGATATCGATGTATATGTGTTCCATTTCATTTTTGATGATTTCCAATTTTCCTCGATTCACACTTTGTACATTCCAGATATGAATTATTAATGGATGTTTGCAACTCTTTCTTCTCATTTTGAGTCGTGCCACATCAGCAAATGAAGGTTCCAAAAGCTTTACTCCATCCATGTCATTAAGGTCAACTCTACTTTGAGGAGGCAGCTCTTCCCCAGTCATCTTTTGAGTGCCTTCCAACCTGGGGGGCTCATCTTCCAGCACTATATCAGACAATGTTTCACTGCTATTCATAAGGTTTTCACTGGCTAATGCTTTTCAGAAGTAGACTGCCAGGTCCTTCTTCCTAGTCTCTGTTAGTCTGGAAGCTCAGCTGAAACATGTCCTCCATGGGTGACCCTGCTGGTATGTGAATACCGGTGGCATAGCTTCCAGCACCACAGCAACACGGAAGCCCCCACAGTATGACAAACTGACATACAGCGTTGCAATTAATTCAGAATTTATATCAATTGTACTTCGTCTATAATTTAGGAAGGTGGAGGATAATATATATCTTTTCTAATACATGGAGAATAAGTGAGAGTGAAGGAAGCTCGAAGATAATGAAGATCCTCGCAAGACTGTTATATCAGTAAAAAAAAAATTCAGGTCAGGAAACAGAAATTATTTGAGGTATTTTAAGCAAAAAAGAATTTGGTGGAGAATTGGATGTTACCAAATTGTTGGAAATACTGAAGCTATCTAGGAATGAATCACATTAGCGTACAAAACTGACCTCTGAAATCTTCCCTGAGGCTATGGTGGAACGAATGCATGGGTTCATGGGCACAGCATTGTATGTACTAATCCAGGAATTAGGGAGTAAGAATAAACGCACCATTGACGCTATATAGCCACCACACACAGGAGACCAGCATACGTACAATGGAACATTACTGCAGAAGGAACTCAAATATCAACAACTTTGCTTACTAGCAGAAAAGGCAAAAAGACAGGAAGATGGCTACTCTCACCCCTCTGCCGTCTTAATGGCATACAAGAACATTCAATTAGGGAGATTTAATTTGTGCACTGAAATTGGGACATCCACTACAGCTGTGAAGGATAGAATGAGTACCATGACACCAGACTTAAGTCTACTGAACAAAGAAAATAGCTTTTCTAAAAAACTGACTTTCAAATTTGACAAGGCAGTACCACTTTATAGAATATTTTAAGAAGATAACCAGGTGGTAATGAATATTACTTCTATGCTGGGAACCCATTATTCTTCATCAACCCCTTAGTTCCTAACATTATTGGGTATGTGTGTTTGTGTGTGTGTGTGTGTGTGCGTGCATGTGTGTTGGGTGAGGGGATAGTAGGTCCTACAAATTTTAAACACAACTGTTATTTATCTTTTTTTTTCCATGTCCTGACTATTAATGTTGTTAATTACTTATTTAAAGAAGTTGCTGTTGTTGTAGTATATTCTAATACGTTATTGTTAGGCACTGTCGAGTTGGCCCCCAATTCATTGTGATCCCATGTGTTACAGAGTAGAACTGCTCCATAGGATTTTCTTGGTGGAAATCTTTATAGAATCAAATTGCCAGGTCTTTCTCCTGCGGAGCTGCTGCGTGGGTTTAAACAGGCAATCTTTAGCCTAGCAGCCAGTTGCAAACCGCTTGCACCACCCAAGCTCCTTACTAGTATACTGGTGTCCGTTATTTCTATCATTTATGAGGGCATATTGTGCACTAAGATACACACATGCTGACACATGCATACACACACAAATATATAAATAATACATGTTAATTACAGAAACCCCGGTGGCTCAGTTGTTAAGTGCTACAGCTGCTAGCCAAGAAGCTAGTAGTTCAAATCCACCAGATGCTCCTTGGATACTCTATGGGGCAGCTCTACTCTGTCCTATAGTGTCACTATGAGTCGGAACCGACTCAAAGGCAACAGGTTTATACGTTAATTAAAGCCTAATTGTATCTATCCACACGCTAACCAGTGATGCCACATCTTTGTTGTATACATAGCCCAGCTTCTCGTATTATTTTTTAGCATACAAATTAAATAAATAAGGTGTAAGAATACAACCTTCCCAAAAAGACAATAAAATCTTACCTGTTAGATAATATTTCAAAGTTTAAGAAGTTTGGAGTGAAAACAGTATACACTCAGCTCTGAAGTCTTTATAGAAGACGATAGCCCTGACTGGTGGCCAAAAATAATTTTAGTCTTAATTATCCTTTCTTTCAATTATTTTTCTTTTTTTTGAGTAAATGTGTTAGTCAATTCATTTAATGATTCAAACTTAATGTAACTGAGGTGATAATCCAAAAAGTGCATTTAGGACTAAATACTTTTTACATTTCCATTTTACTGAAAAAAGAAAACTTCTTGAATTATGCTTACAGTAATAAATTTGTTACTTATTAAATATTGATTACCTAATATTTTAATAAAATTTCATGGTGCATATGAAGAAACAAAGTTTCAAGTTGTTAATGTCAAATTACTAGTTATTATAGTAATATTGTATATAGCCTTATAATGTTTTTAATTTATAAGAATATATAAATTCACTCTCCCAAGTGTGCAACTGACTCTCTTCACAGCTCAGATTTAATTAAAAAATTCCAGACTTGGTTACAGGGCTATGCAATTTCCAACTTTATAAAATCCTAATACTCTAGTGAACACTTGTTATGGAAAATATAGCTTTTGCAACCCAAGAGATACATGCATAATTTCATATCACCACTAATTGATTAAGCAAACCCTTCAATAATCTCAGCTCCAGTTCTGCATCTGAAAAATGGGCATATAAAATTTAACTTTGGGTTTGTTTTGAGGATGAAGATAATATGTTAAAATTACTTGCCAACCTTGAAATGCTTACTAAATTTTGGACGCAATAGATGAATAAGATGGAAAGGGAGATAAACTGGAGATACAGTCAGCCCCTGGTTATTAATGAGATCCATTCCTAAATCTTGTTAAGCATTAGGTAGACAAATGTTTGCCTTAGTATATAGTACATATATTTACTTTTCTGTGCATGGGAACCCTGGTGGTGTAGTGGCTAAGTGCTACAGCTACCAGGTACTCCTTGGAAACTCTGTGGGGCCATTCTATTCTGTCCTACAGGGTCACTGTAATGTCAACAGCAGTGGAGTTTGGTTTGGTTTACCTTTCTGTGCATATGAAGCTCCTAAAAAACACTTCCAAATCGTGCAGTGTTTTCATGAGCATCACAAAGTAGTGCAGGCATTTGTTATTATGAACCATTGTATTTAACTCAAATTTTTAATATAATAGGCTTTATGGCAGTCCATTCTTAAGTATGAATGAGTTGTCTGTAAGCTGGATGTTCAAAACCCGGAGGCTGTAATTGATTTTGGTTTAAGTCCTGACAAAAGTAATTATTTGCTATTTCACTAAGTTTTTATATGACAAAAACCTTACTTTTGAGAGTCCATTTTCTAATTTATGGTGCCTGGATGGTGCAAATGGATAGCATTCGACTTCTAATATAAAGATTGGCGGCTCAAACCCACTCAGACGCATTTTAGAGAAAAGGCCTTGTGCTCTGCTCCTGTAAAGATTTCAGCCATGAAAACCCTATGGAGCAATTCTACTCTGTAGCCCATTAGGCAGAATTGACTCAATGGCAATGGGTTGGTTTGTTTTTCTTACTTATAAATAGAAAGATTTAAACCTGCCTTGCACAGTTATGAACATTAAATGAGATAATATGTAAGAAAAAGCAGGGGAGGCGGAGCCAAGATGACAGACCAGACAGATGCTTCCGTCGATCCCTCTTTACAACAAAAACCTGAAAAAACAAGTGAAACAAGTATATATGTGACAAGCTGGGAGCCCTGAGCATCAAACGCAAGCTTAGACAATGAACTGAGGGATAGGGGGAGGAAGAGGCTGTTCAGAAGTGGGGAGAACTTACTGGACCTGAAATGTGGGGAGCCCTCAGGCACCATTCCCAGAGCGGCAGCAGCAGGCTGGTCCTAGTTTTCCACCACAGTTTCCTCAGGGAGAAGCAGCCAGCCACACAGCCCACTCACACCTCCGGAATCTGAGGAGAACAGTGCGCTGTCAGAAAAGCTAAGTACCTGCATATATTTTACTGCACCCCCACCCCCCGCCCCCAAGCTGGCTTCAGTGACTGAATCCCTGGGCCTGAAATAGACCCTGGTGAGCACCTAGAGCCATCTTCCCAGCCTTGGAGAAGGAAAAAAATTGCAACTGGGGGGAAAAGATAATCTGCTAGCTCCATTAACTGGGGGAGCTCAGGACAGAAGCTGCTCCTGTCCAGGCATAAACCGTCCGTGGACCTTGAGCATTTTCCCTTCTGCATGGACCTGTGTGGGCCGATTTTGGGACAATAGGGCCTTGTAGGCAAACTCCAACCCTTTCAGCTGTGTGGCGGAAAGGTGGGTGTTTGACATTTGACATTGCTTTCCCTACTAAACAAGGTCCTCACCTACCCACATCAGAGACCTGAGGACTGGTGGCTCCTCTCAGCTCACCCAGCCACCTGTGACAGGGGTCCAAAGATAACTGGTATCTCCCAGTCCTTGCAACCACAAACGTTGGGTGACCATGGTCCCTCTGCAGAACTCACCCACCAGCACACTGTAGGTAACAGAGATGCATTTTCCTCAGAGACACTTGGGGGCTGATTGTTCAGAGCATGACCCACTCCTGCAATCAGAAACTGGTATATATGCCAATCACCCTTGCCCCTCTAAGAGTGTAGGACAGAGCCTGTACCACACACTTGAAACCTGTTACCTGGAAAATTGACCTGAATTCATACAAGAAAACTGAATGGACTCCTGGACTGATGTACCTATTAACAGCTCTTGCCAGCTGGGGACAGGACACCAGAGCTCCAAAGGTAAAAATAATCAAGCTAGCTCACTCAAGCAACCCATAGGGGTACACCAAAACAAAACAAAGCAAGCAGCTATGACAGAGTAAGCAAGCATAAACTAATACAATAACTTATAGGTGGCTCAGAGAAAACAGTCAATATCCAGTCACATAAAGAAACAGACCATGATCACCTCAACAGGCTCTCAAAGCAAAGAATCCAGGGATCTTCTAGATGAAAGTGCATCCCTGGAATTACCAGATGCAGAATACAAAACTTTAATATACAGAACCCTTCAAGACATCAGGAAGGAAATGAGGCAATACGCAGAACAAGCCAAGGAACACACAGATGAATCAACTGAAGAAATTAGAAAGATTATTCAGGAACATAATGAAAAGTTTAATAAGCTGGAAAAATCCATAGACAGCAATCAGAAATTCAGAAGATTAACGATAAAATTACAGAATTAGATAATAGAAAGTCAGAGGAAAAGAACTGAGCAACTAGAAGCTAGAATTTCTGAACTCGAAGATAAATCACTTGGCACTAATATATTTGAAGAAAAATCAGAAAAAAGAACTTAAAAAAATGAGGAAACCTTAAGAAACATGTGGGGCTCTATCAAGAGAAATAATCTACAAGTGATTGGAGTACCAGAACAGGGAGAGATAACAGAAAATACAGAGAAAATTGTTGAGGATTTGTTGGCAGAAAACTTCCCTGATATTGTGAAAGATGAGAAGATATCTATCCAAGATGCTCATCGAACTCCACATAAGGTAGATCTTAAAAGAAAGTCACTAAGACATATTATAATCGAGCTTGCCAAAACCAAAGATAAAGAGACAATTATAAGAGCAGCGAGGAATAAAAGAAAAGTCACCTACAAGGGAGAGCCAATAAGAAAAATCTCGGACTACTAGGCAGAAACCATGCAGGGAAGAAGGCAATGGGATGACATATTTAAAAAATTGAAAGAAAAAAATTGCCTGCCAAGAATCAGATATCCATCAAAACTGTCTCTTAAATATGAAGGTGAAATTAAGACATTTCCAGATAAACACAAGTTGAGGGAATTTGTAAAAACCAAACCAAGACTACAAGAAATACTAAAGAGAGTTATTTGGTTAGAAAATCAATAATATCAGGTATCAACCCAAGACTAGAACACTGGGCAGAGCAACCAGAAGTCAGCCCAGACACAGAAATAAAAAAAAAAAAAAAAAACACAGTGTAATGGCGATGTTATTATATAACAGAAGACAACATTAAAATAATAAAGAGGGACTAAGAAATGTACCTTCCATATGGAGAGGAAGATACAGCAATAAAAAGAAATAGAAGTTATAAGTTTAGAAAAATACGGGTAAATAATAAGGTAACCACAAAGGAGACAAACTATCCTACTTATCAAAACAAACTACAAGGGAAAAATACAGACTCAGCAGAAACAAAATCATCAACAACAAATACGATGAAAGGCAATATATAAAGAAAATCTACTCAGCACATAAAATCAAGTGGGAAAAAGAAACTGTAAACACACAAAAAAGGCATCAGAATGATAGCACTAAATTCATACCTATCCATAATTACCCTGAATGTAAATGGACTAAGTGCACCAATAAAGAGACAGAGAGTGGCAGAATGGATTAAAAAACAAGATCCATCTATACGCTGCCTACAAGAGGCACACCTTAGACTTAGAGACGCAAAAAAACTAAAACTCAAAGGATGGAAAAAAATATATCAAGGAAACACCAATCAAAAAAGAGCAGGAGTGGCAATAATAATTTCTGACAAAATAGACTTTAAAGTGAAATCCGTCAGAAAGGATAAGGAAGGACACTATATAATGATTAAAGGGAAAATACACCGAGAAGATATAACCATATTAAATATTTATGCACACAATGACAGGGCTACAAGATACATAATACAAACTCTATCACCATTGAAAAGTGAGATAGACAGCTCCACGATAATAGCAGGAGACTTCAACACACCACTTTCGGTGATGACAGGACATCCAGAAAGAAGCTCAATAAAGACACGGAAGATCTAAATGCCAGAATCAACCAACTTGACCTCGTAGACATATATAGAACACTCCACCCAACAGCAACCAACTATACTTTCTTTTCGAGTGCACATGCAACATTCTCTAGAATACACCACAAATTAGGTCATAAAGCAAGCCTTAGCAGAATCCAAAACACTGAAATATTACAAAGCATAAGGCCATAAAAGTGGAAATCAATAATGGGAAAAGAAATCAAACACTTGGAAAGTGAACAATACCCTGCTCAAATAAGACTGGCTTATAGAAGACATTAAGGATGGAATAAAGCAATTCAGAGAATCCAATGAGAATGAAAACACTTCCTATCAGAACCTTTGGGACGTAGCAAAAGCGGTACATAGAGACCAATTTATATCAATAAATGCGCACATCCAAAAAGAAGAAAGGGCCAAAATCAAAGAATTATCCCTACGACTTGAAAAAGCAGAAAGAGAGCAACAAAAGAAACCCACAGGCACCAGAAGAAAACAAATAATAAAAATTAGAGCTGAACTAAATGAAATAGAAAACAGAAAAACAATTGAAAGAATTAACAAGACCAAAACTGTTTTTTTTTTTTTTAAATCAACAAAATTGATAAACCACCAGCCAAACTGACAAAAGAAAAACAGGAGAGGAAGCAAATAACCTGAATAAGAAACGAGATGGGCAAAATTACAACAGACCCAACTGAAATTAAAAGAATCATATCAGGATACTATGAAAAACTATATTCAAACAAATTTGAAAACCTAGAAGAAATGGATGAATTCCTAGAAACACACTACCTACCTAAACTAACACAAACATAGGTAGAACAACTAAATAGACCCATAACAAAAGCAGAGATTTAAAAGGTAATCAAAAAGCTCCCCCCCCCGCCCCCGCCAAAAAAGCCCTGGTCCTGATGGCTTCACTGCAGAGTTCTACCAAACTTTCAGGGAGCAGTTAACACCACTACTACCAAAGGTATTTCAGAGCATAGAAAAGGATGGAATATTACCAAATTCATTCTAAGAAGCCACCAAATCCCTGATACCAAAATCAGGTAAAGACACCACAAGAAAAGAAAATTATAGACCCCTATCCCTCATGAATGTAGATACAAAAATCCTCGACGAAATTCTAGCCAATAGAATTCAACAACATATCAAAAAAAATAATTCACCAGGACCAAGTGGGATTCATACCAGCTATGCAGGGATGGTTCAACATTAGAAAAACAATTAATGTTATCCACCATATAAATAAAACAAAAGACAAGAATCACATGATTATATCAATTGATGCAGAAAAGGCATTTGACAAAGTTCAACACTCATTCATGAAAAAAAAACTCTCAACAAAATAGGAATAGAAGGAAAATTTCTCAACATAATAACGGGCATTTATACAAAGCCAACAGCCAACATCACCCTAAATGGAGAGAGCCTGAAAACATTTCCATTGAGATCGGGAACCTGACAAGTATGCCCTTTATCACTGCTCTCATTCAACATTGTGCTGGAGGTCCTAGCCAGAGCAATTAGGCTAGAGAAAGAAATAAATGACATCCAGATTGGAAAGGAAGAAGTAAAAGTATCTCTATTTGCAGATGACATGATCTTATACACAGATAACCCTAAGGAATCCTCCAGAAAACTACTGAAACTAATAGAAGACTTCAGCAGAGTATCGGGATACAAGATAAACATACAAATATCAGTTGGATTCCTCTACACCAAGAAAAAGAACATCAAAGAGGAAATCACCAAATCAATGCCATTTAAAGTAGCCCCAAGAAGATAAAATACTTAGGAATAAATCTTACCAGAGATGTAAAAGACTTACACAAAGAAAACTACAGTACACTTCTGCAAGAAACCAAAAGAGACTTACATAAGTGGAAGAATATACCTTGCTCGTGGATAGGAAGACTTAACATTATAAGAATGTCTATTCTGCCAAAAGCACTCTATACGTTTAATGCAATTCCGATCCAAATCCCAAGGACATTCTTTAATGAGTTGGAGAAACAAATCACCAATTTCATATGGAAGGGAAAGCAGCCCCGGATAAATAAGGCATTACTGAAAAAGAAGAACAAAGTGGGAGGCCTTACTTTACCTGATTTTAGAACCTATTGTACCACCACAGTAGTCAAAACAGCCTAGCACTGGTACAACAACAGATACATGGGCCAAAGGAACAGAATTGAGAATCCAGACATAAATCCATCCACATATGAGCAGTTGATATTTGACAAAGGCCCCAAAACAGTCAAATGGGGAAAAGACAGTCTTTTTAACAAATGGTGCTGGCATAACTGGATATCCATCTGCAAAAAAATGAAACAAGACCCATACCTCACCTCATGCACAAAAACTACGTCAAAATAGATCAAAACATAAATATAAAACCTAAAACAATAAAGGTCATGGAAGAAAAAACAGGGACAAGGTTAGGAGCCCTACTACATGGCATAAACAGTACACAAAACATTATAAAGAATGCAGAAGAAAAACTAGATAACTGGGAGCTCCTAAAAATCAAACACCTATGCTCATCCAAAGACTTCACCAAAAGAGTAAAAAGATTTCCTACAGACTGGGAAAAAGTTTTAGCTATGACATTTCTGATCAGTGCCTGATCTCTAAAATCTACATGTTACTGCAAAAACTCAACTGCAAAAAGACAAATAACCAATTAAAAAAATGGGCAAAAGATATGAATAGACACTTCACTAAAGGAGACATTCAGGTAGCTAACAGGTACATGAGGAAATGTTCAGGATCATTAGCCATTAGAGAAATTCAGATCAAAACTACAATGAGATTTCATCTCACTCCAACAAGGCTGGCATTAATCCACAAAACACAAAAGAATAAATGTTGGAGAGGCTGTGGAGAGATTGGAGCACTTACACACTGCTGGTGGGAATGTCAAATGGTACAACCACTTTGGAAATCGATTTGGCCCTTTCTTAAAAAGCTAGAAATAGAACTACCATACGATCCAGCAATCCCACTGCTTGGAATATATCCTAGAGAAATAAAAGCCTTTACGTGAACAGATGTATGCACACCCATGTTCATTGCAGCACTGTTTACAACAGCAGAAAGATGGAAGCAACCAAGGTGCCCATCAATGGATGAATGGATAGATAAATTATGGTATATTCACACAATGGAATACTATGCATCGATAAAGAACAGTGAGGAATCTATGAAACATTTCATAACATGGAGGAACCTGGAAGGCATTATGCTGAGTGAAATTAGTCAGTTGCAAAAGGACAAATACTATATAAGACCACTATTATAAGAACTTGAGAAATAGTTTAAACTGAGAAGAAAACATTCTTTCGTGGTTACGAGAGGGTGGAGGGAGGAAGGGTAGGAAAGTGGCATTCACTAATTAGTAGATAAGCACTACTTTAGGTGAAGGGAAAGACTGCACTCAACACAGGGGAGGTCAGCACAATTGGGCTAAACCAAAAAAAAAGAAGTTTCCTGAATAAACTGAATCCTTCGGGGGGGAAAAAAAAAATCGAAGGTCAGCATAGCAGGGGCAGGGGTCTGGGAACCATGGTTTCAGGGGACATCTAAGTCAATTGGCATAATAAAATCTATTAAGAAAACATTCTGCATCCCACTTTGAAGAGTGGTGTCTGGGGTCTTAAACGCTAGCAAGCAGCCATTTAAGATACATCAATTGGTCTCAACTCACCTGGATCAAAGGAGAATGAAGAACACCAAGGAACAAGGCAATCACGAGCCCAAGATACAGAAAGGGCCACATGAACCAGCGACTACATCATCCTGAGACCAGAAGAACTAGATGGTGCCCGGCTACAACCGATGACTGCCCTGACAGGGAACACAACAGAGAACCCCTGAGGGAGCAGGAGAGCAGTGGGATGCAGACCCCAAATTCTCATAAGACCAGACTTTATGGTCTGACTGAGAGTAGAAGGACCCCAGTGGTCATGACCCCCAGACCTTCTGTTAGCCCAGGACAGGAACCATTCCCAAAGCCAACTCTTCAGACATGGATCGGACTGTACAATGGGTTGGAGAGGGATGCTGGTGAGGAGTGAGCTTCTTGGATCAGGTGGACACTTGAGACTATGTTGGCATCTCCTGCCCAGAGGGGAGATGAGAGGGTGGAGGGGGTTAGAAGCTGGCGAAAAGGACACGAAAAGAGAGAGTAGAGGGAGAGAGAGCTGTCTTATTAGGGGGAGAGTAAGGGGGAGTGTGTGGCAAGGTGTATATGGGTTTTTGTGTGAGAGACTGACTTGATGTGTAAACTTTCACTTAAAGCACAATAAAAATTATAGAAAAAAATTAAAAAAAGAAAAAGCAGCAAACTGTGCTGATATAATCAATGCTTTTCATATGAGCTCTGAGGAGAGCTCTTTGCATGGTGTTGGGTAGACGGCATTGCTAGGCCAATGAAATCATAGCCAAAGAAGGATTAGTAGGCTGGGGCTACTCAATGGCATTCCAAACACCTAGGGAAAAAACAAAATAACACTTCAACTAATTCCTAGTCAATCACCCACACCACCACACCCAAGTACTTTGTTCTTGCCGGAAATCACACCCCCTGCTAGAAAAGGAAGGAAGTTGTATTCAAAGGGACCTGTGCTGGATTTTGCGCCCGGGTCAATTTTTACTGGTTATTTGATGTACAAGTGCTATATCCATGATCTATTATTCTTATTGTTACTAGGTCCTACTGTTTTATGTACTGAAAACAACAGAATTTCCATGCCATCGCCAGGGTAATGACAATTTTACTTCCATCTCTATTGTTTCTTATCTAATTTTAAAGACACACAGAATGAATGTAAATGTGTTTTACTTTTGAAAACGAAGACACGAGCACATTATATTACTGCACAAAAGAGTGAAGTCTTATTTTATTTGAAATTATGCCCTTTTTTAAATGATATTGGAATCTGCACATGATGCAGTGTGGCAAAGGATTGAAGAAAACAAGTGAAAACAACTGCATTATTCTAAATTGTTGCTGCTTATTGTCACATAATTCCATCGAATGTTCATGTCTCACAAAACTATGTGATGTAAAACATGTTTAAATGGTAATAATTTCACACTATTTCTCCAACACATACACAATTGTACGTGCATGCACAAACACACACAAAATCAAACACTGTCATCAGCATTATATATAAGGAAACTTACTGGCACTACTGCTTATTTACTACTAAATTTTTAAAGAAAGCATATACAGCCCTTTTTTTTTTCCTTTTTCTGAAGATTACAATGATGCTTAAAAGGTACCAGCAATCTCAATCTTGTGTCCAAAAAATTCTCATGAGAAAAAGAAGACAGAGGAAGACAAAGACAGTCAGAAGGCAAAGAAATTACCTGAAAAATAACTCAATGAATTTCTCTCTGACTCCTTCATATGCACTAAAAGCCCCTGTTGTGCATACCTTAGACATGGAGGTTTATTAATATGCAGCAAGCGTAAGTGGAAACAGTAATGCACAGTCAAATTTAAAAATAGAAGATTTATGAGAGGAAAATCCTTCAGTGACTTGATACAGGTTCACATTTTGATTTTGACCAAAAAAAATAAACATCAATTTGATTGGGCATTTAAATCAATTAATCTTGGCTCAATTGTAGCAAGACCCATCTTAAATGACATAAGTATAATTATTAGGAAAATGTTTCTTCAGCTAAATGGCCTATGATATCTACTACTCTCTGTTTTGCTATTATGGCTTTTTAAAATAATACTTTATCAAAGATTAGGGGAGAAGCACAACACTGAAAAATTGAACTATCTCAAGAGTGTGAAATAAATTCTACTACTGTCATAGCTAATATGTGAGGAATGATGTAAAGTGTGTTTACACTGAAATATAATTCCAAATAAATTATTTTAACTCCCTATTTTGGATCCTCACGTATACCCTTGTGATTCTGATTTCTTTCAAGAAAACCTCAAGCCTCATTTTTACAACTGCACCTAAAGTACAATGTCTGATCTCCACTGAATGTTATATTCCCTGTTATAATAATATTTCATCGGTCCCTGTAGAATCAATTTTAAATTTAATTGACTAGAAAGATGAATACTGTAGCATTGTAAAAATAAAATTGCCAAACCTTCATAAATGATGTATCTATTAAAACAAGAGTTATAAAATTAGAGAATTACACAAATATTTGCTGAGAATTTCTTTGTGCTCTCCACGGTGGTTGGTACTAGAGAGAGAGAGAAAAAAAAAAAGAGCAGCCTCAATGATTTCATAATTTAGTGAATAAGATACACATCCTTTCTGAAAAACTTATTATTTTCTGTTTTTTTTTTAATTTGTCAATATGATTAATGAGCCATGTGCCACATATGCATTATTCTTCTTGAAATTCATGGTTAAAAAAAAAAAATCATTTGTTTGGTGGCCATTGATTTCTTTCTCTGGGATTAGTCAGTTTCATAATATTTGCTCACTTTTCTATTGCATTATTTTATTTGGTCTTACTAAGTTCCAGGGTTCTTTTATATAACACGATACTTTATTGGTTGTATGTATTGCAAATATATTCTTCCAAAGTGTGGCTTTTTTTTTTGTAAACTGGATTTATTTTATCTATTATCATATAAAGGATTTTTTAAATTTTAACGTACTCAATTGCGTCAATCTTTTCCTTTTATGTCTATGCTTCTATTTTAAATAATTTTGTATTTAAATAATTTCTAATGCTGAAGTCATAAACATAGTCTCCTGTATTTCCTTATATAACTTTTACAACTTTTTCATTTTTATATATACTATGACATAAAGATAAAATTTTAGGTTTTTTTTCCTTCACGTGGACAACTAGCACGATACAATTATATTTTGTACAACTCAAAACACACTAAATCCTTTTTCCGAAGATGCACAGTTAATACATCTTGTGTTTTATGGTGAGTAATGGGATAAGAGAGGAAAGAAAACAAAGATATTTGATACAAATACAACACACACAAATAAATTAATAATAAACCAAGGAAGAAATACTTACAACAGTAACAGCCCTCATTTCTGCAACTGGTCATGTGCTCGTACCTGGTATTTGTGAGTACCTTCTTCCACTGTTGTTGTTAGGTGCTGTCCAGTCAGTTCTGACTCATAATGACCTTATGTACAACAGAACAAAACACTGCCCAGTCCTGAGCCATCCTCATGATCGTTGTTATACTTGAGCCTATTGTTGTAACCACTGTGTCAATGCATCTCATCGTCTTTCTCTTTTTTTTTTGACCTTCTACTCTACCAAACATGATGTTCTTCTCCAGGGATTGATTCCTCCTGATAACAAGTCCATAGTGTGTGAGATGAAGTCTCACCATCCTCGGTTCTAAGGAGCACTTTTATACCCATTCTATATTCCCTTCGCCCTCACCAAGCATCACAGCTGTTCATGGTTCTTTGCCTGGTGAGGTGACCCAAATCTGCATTCCACAAGGTGTAATTCTTAGGACATCAGTACTACAAGATCCTCCTCCAAAGGAAGAAGGTGAATACATTTGGGAAACCCTGTGAAATCATAAATGGTTGTTGTGTTAAGCTGCTAAGTTTGTGATAATTTGTTACACAGCAGTAGAAAACAAAGAAATATGATAAACAAGTGTATATTCAGTGGCACAGGATAAACATGGGAGAACTTAAGAGAAAATTGTCTATCCAGATTTTGGAGAAGTATCAACACTTTGTTTTTTTTAAAGAAACACAGTTTTCTAGTTTAAAATTATAAATTTATGTGAATATATAAGATAAAACATTATAGGGATATAGTCTTGAAAGCAATACCAAAGTGCTTCTTCAATATTAATACAATTGTATTAAATATCCTAGGAATGCCTCCAACTCCTTCCCCGAGACCATCTGTGCAATGTCTACTTTTTCTCAGAGACACAGTTGCACAAGCTCACATTTTATCTCCTTCACAGGCACTTTCCTGACTCCTCATATCTCAGCCTGCCTTCGGTCCTCCTCTGACAACATCCATTGGTGTGTTGTTCTAGAAGTAAGGCCAGGTGTGGTCTTATTTGTCTTTGGAACCATAGTAACAGGCACAATCCTTGAAACAAGGTATTTCCTGAATGAATAAAAATAAAAACTACATTATGTCTCTTCAGATTAGGACAGCTATATGTCATGTTGATTTACATGTAAATTATTCTTCCACTGAGATTCACTGCTGATATTTTATTTTTTAATTAAAAAATAAACTTCTTGTTTTTAAAAATAAATACCCAAAGTGATTCTTGGAATAACTTAGTAGCTTATATTTCCTCTTTTGCCTATATTCTTTTGTACAAAACTGAGACTGGGGATAAATTCTCATAGTGAATGAAGCCTGAAATTGTCATGTGTTTGTTTGTTTGCTTTTAATTAGCATGTTTAATATATTCTTGACAGCTTCCTGCACCTCTGAAATGGATTATTGTGTTTCTTTGGGTTTTATCTCAGCAATTAAACTTTCCTGAAATTACTTAGGGATTAATTAGATTTTTTTTTAATTCAAAAAAATTGCAATTGATTTTTAGAGTAAAGTAGGAAATCTCCTAACTGCCTGAGGCCACATTTAGAATGGTGATGGAATTGCCTTTGCCCAAAGCATCAGTAATTTGGATATGTGTGTGACTTCTTGACAGCTTGTGAATTTATGAGAAATGAGACAAAAAAGAGGATGGGACAACATAGCCTTGCTATCTCAATTCTTTATATATTCAATCTAAATATTTATTTGAATAATGTTTCTTGGACTTTCGAAATGAATGTAAAAGCATAATTCAGAAAGTAGGTACCAACTTCCCACCTTGTGTTGAGTTAAGAAATAATCCTTAACCAAAATGAAAAAAAAAAAAAAACTGGCTCAAGAGTTGAAGGCTGACATCTTACCTAAGACTGAATGTCATTTTGCTGGTTCCTTTAAAGCAAAAATGGATCAAGGGGCAACATTTTATGGAAGATAGTTTCCATTTCTAAGAAACAGAAATAATCTCCCAATATGCAAAGCTGTGGAGAAAAGGAAATATGCATTATTGTGAAGTGACAACTTTTTCTGACTGGAAGTTTGTTTAAAAAAATTTTTTTAATATATGTACAGTAAAATTCACTCTTGGTGATATACAGTTCTCTGTGTTTTGAGGAAAGCCTAAAGTCATGTATTTATCACCATAATTCCATACAAAAGTGTCCTATCACCAAAAAAAAAGAAACACCTAATGCTACACCTCTGTAGCCAACACCCTCCATCCCAACCCATCTCTGGAAATGACTGATATTATCTCTGTCTTTTAATTTTGTAGTTTCCATAAATCACATAAATGGAATCATACAGTATTATCAATAGGTTTGGCTTCTGTCACTCAGAAAAATGCTAAGTGACAAATTCCATTCTTGTTTGATTGTTGAGTACCATTACATTGTTTAGGTGCCCCTGGGTGGCACAAATCATTAAGTGCTGGACTACCAGCAAAGAATGAGCCCAGAGGCACCTCAGAAGGCAAGCCTAAGAATCTGTTTCTAAAGATCACAGTCTTGAAGCCCTTATGGAGCAATTTTCCTCTGCACACATAAGTTGCCATGAGTCGGAATCAACTTGACAGCCACTAACAACAATAATTGTATGGATGTACCACTGTTTCCATTCAATAGCTGAAGGTATTTGATTTATTTGCAGTTTTTGATAATTTTGAGTAAAGCTCTTAAAGTCATTTACCTCTAGGTTTTTGTGAACATAAGTTTTAATTTTTCTTGGGTAAATACCTAGGAATAGGATTTCTGGGTCATATGACAAACATATATTTTACTTTATAGGAAATTGACAGATTATTCCAAATTGGTTGAACCATTTGGCATTTCCCACCAGTAATGTATGAAAGATCCAGTTGCTCCCCATCCTCACGAGTGCTTGGAATTGCCTGTTTTTTTTTTTTTACATTTGTATTACATGTGTAGTGGTATCTCACTGTGGTTATAATTTACTCATTTCCATTTCTCTAATGACCACTTGATGGCACAGTGTTTTAATGACTCATGATGTTGACCATCTTTTCATGTCCATATGTGAAATTGATATATATTCTTTCTTGAGATTTCTGTTCAAGTGTTTTCCACTTTTTTTTCCCGAAGTTTGTTTACTTATTGTTGAGTTTCGAGAGTTCTTTGTGTTCTTTATGAATACACGTCCTTTGTCAGTCATATGATTTGCAAATATTTTTCCCAGTCCATTGCTTGTCTTTTCATTCTCTAAGCAGTATATTTCACAGAATAAAAATTTTAATTTTCATAAAATGCAATTTATCACTATGCCTGTGAAAATTACAAAAATCATGTAGTTCTTGTGGAGTTTAGTGTTTCTCCTCATGGGTCACACTTCATATCTTGCCTTTTGGGTCCTGCTGGGGCTTGGTTCTTTTTTAGGTCTAGAAGCAAAGATGGGTGGTTCCTGGGGACAATTAATAGTGTATTTCAAGGTATCTACCAAAAAAAAAAAAAAAATTTTTTTTTTTCTTTTTTTTGCCTCGGGGGGAAGCCATTACAGTTTTTTCTCACGTGAGACTGGGTTAATCTCTTCAGATGAGAATAGAGGGCCTGCTTTTACTGGCATGAAGACTCAGCAAAATTTAAGGGCTCAGTATACCCAGCTTCATCAGCATCTGCCCATATAATTCAAAATGGCGTTTTAATTCAGCCACTCTTAGGATGAGACTGGGTTTTATTTTCAGCAATCTCAGCTCTGTTCCTACAGGACATAAGATTTTATTTCAGGGCAAACATAGCAACTTTCAGGTAATTCATGTGGTACTTGAGCTAGGAATTTGAAGCCTTGCGCTCATCCTTTCCTTTGCACATTTTGTCCAGCAAAAGTAAGAACAATCAACCAATGTCGTTATACTCATAAGTAAATGATCAGGAGTGTTCAATCTATATGCCACATCATGCCATAGACTATCAGCCCTCTTTACTATTAGAAATAGTCATTAGTGACTTTAAATCTAACCAGATTTGAAAATCAATTCCAGAAACCCCAAAACCAATTCGGAAAACTTATTCTTAACATTTTGCTCCTCTAAGATCAATTTCAATACCAAAGTGTCTTATGGTTCTCAAGATAAATAGAAGATAGAGCCAGGAAGAGATTTTTAAGTAATTGTCTCGTGCAATTGTAAGGGACTGGCAAACCCAAAATTATAGGTCAAACCACAGGCTGACGACTCCTGCAATCTTGTGTCACAAAATTCCTAGGTCAGGGAACTGGAAGAATGAAGGAGTTCTGGCAAGATGTTGACTTAGCCTGGAGGCAGAATACACCCTAGGGAAAACTCAATTTGCTCATAAGGCTTCCAAGTGATTGGATGAGGCCCACCAACATTATGGAAGATAATATGCTCTGCTTAAAGCCAGCTGATGCAGTCACATGTAACAACTTCATAACAGCATTTAGACTAGTGTTTGACCAAAAAATTGGGCACCAGAGACAAGCCAATTTGACATATAAAATTAACCATCACATAAGATATTACTCTTAAACGTAACTGTATCAAAAATTTAAATACATGTGAATGGTCTAAACACCGAGTTAAAAAGTAGAGACTGAGAGAGAGTAGATTTCTGAACTGAGAATATTATCATGATAAAGAAGTTGGCTCCATAATAATAAAGGAACTAATTAATCTAGAGGACAATTTTACACATGCACACCTCTCACAAGAGACTATCAAAATATATGAAGCATAAACTGATAGACGCACAAGGAGAAATAGGCACATCCACAAAAGTTGTGAAAGATTTTTAACACCATTGTCTCAATAATAGGTAAACAAGCAGGCGAAATTAATCAAGGATATATATCTTGGTCATCTGGTGCTGCTATGACAGAAATACCACAAAGTGGATGGCTTTAACAGAGGTTTATTCTCTCACAGTCTAGTAGGCTACAAGTCTAAATTCAAGATGTCAGCTCCAGGGGAAGGCTTTCTTTGTCATCTCTGGAGGAAGGTCCATGTCATCAATCTTCCCTTGGTCTGGGAGCATCTCGGCACAGGAACCTCAGGTCCAAAGGACACACTCTGCTCCTGACACTGCTTTCACGGTGGTATGAGATCCCCATGTCTTCCTGCTTGCTTCTCTCTTTTACATCTCAAGAAATTGGCTTAAGACACTACCTAATCTCATAGACCTCATCAGTATAATTGGTGCTAATCCATCTTATTATGTCATAGTGATAGGATTTACAACATATAGGGAAATCACATCCTAAGATAAAATAGACAATCATATAAGGGAATCATGACCTAGCCAAGCTGACAGATGTTTTGGGGGACACAATTCAATCCATGACAATATAATAGACTTGAATAACACTCTCAGCCAACTTGACCTAATTGACGTTTATAGAATACTCCACCCAGCAACATTAAATACATATTCTTTTTTAAATATACATGGATCATTTAATAATATAGACCATATTCTGGGTATCTTAGTCACGTAGTGCTGCTATAACAGAAATGTCACAAGTGGATGGCTTTAACAAAGAGAAATTTATTCTCTCACAATCTAAAAGGCTAGAAGTCCAAATTCTGGATGCTATCTTCAGCAGAAGGCTTTCTCTCTCTGTCGGGGGAAGGTCCTTGTCATCAATCTTCCCTTGGTCTGGGAGACTGTCAGTGCAGGGATCCCGGATACAAAAGACACGCTCCCCTCCTGGTTCTTCATTCTTGGTGGTAGGAGATCCTTCTCCTCTCTGCTTGATTGTCTCTTTCATACTTAATGAGGCCTCTAATCCTGCCTCATTAACATCATAGAGGTAGGATTTACAACATATAGGAAAATCATACCAGATCACAAAATAGTGTACAACCACACACTACTGGGAATCATGGCCTAGCCAAGTTGACACATATTTTTGGGAGACACAATTCAAAACATAACACTGGGTAATAAAATAATTCCCAATATATTTAAAATGATTCAAGTAATACAAACTATGTTCTCTAACAACAATCAAATTTTTAATCAAAAAGAGAAATTGCTTAAAAAAAAGAAAGATTGACAATATTTGAAAGCTAAATAACCCACCTCTAAATAGCCCATGTGTTTATGAAAAAATCAAGAAGGCAATTTGAAAGTATTGTGAACTGAATAATAAAAAGAAATATAATAAATCAGAATGTTTGGGATGTCACTATAGGCAATATTTATGTCTATGAATTTTAAAATAAATGGACAAATTCCTTGAAAAAGTATGAAAGCTCACCCAAAAGAAATAGATAAGAAATGTCCTATATCTATTCAAGAAATTGAATATGTAATTTACACCTTCCTACACTGAAAACTCTGTGCTGGGATGGTTTCACTAGTAAATACTAACAGACATTTAAGGAATCAGTAATACTAATGTGAAGCAAACTCTTCCATGAAATTGAAACGAATATCCCTCAAGAAACTAAATGTGCAAATTCTAAACACAATTTTAACATATTGAATCTAATATTATATAAAGAGGAAAATCCATCATAATCCTGTGGGTTTAGCCCAATAATACAGAGTTGGCTTAATATTCAAAATCGAATGAAGTAACTCATACTGACAAGTGAAAAATAAACACTGTATGATCATCTCAATCGACACAGAAAAACATTTGAGAAAATACAACACTTGCTATGGATTGAACTGTGTCTCTAAAAAGAGATATGTTGACATCCTAATCTCTGGTTCCTATGAACATGATATTATTTGGAAATAGATTCTTTAATATTTTCAGTTAGGTTAACATGAGGTCATATCAGAGTACGGTGGGTCCTAATCCCATCTGAGTACTGGCCCTAATAAAACAGGATGAAAGACAGAGAAAGACATACAGAGAAAGAATGCCATTGATGCTGCAGCTGCAAGACAAGGAATGCCTGGAGCTACCAGAAGCTAGGAAAGAGGAATGGAAGAGTTTCTCCCTCAAAGCCTAAGAAGGAATTAACATGGCAATATTCTGATCTAGGATTCTCAGTATCCAGAAATGTGAGACAATAAATTTCTTTTTTTTTTAAAGTCACCCATTTTGTAGGATTTCTTTACAGCAAACCTAATAAACTAACACAACATTCATCCCTAATTCCAAGTCTCGACAAACTAGGAATAGAATGGATCTTCCTCAAAACTCAAAAGGGTATCTTCAAAAGACACACAGCTAACATCATTCTTAGTGAAGAGAGTACTTTCCTTGTAGAGATCAGGAATAATACAAGGATATTTGTTCTCATGATTTCCATTCAAAATTGGTTGTAACCAGTGTGGTAAAATAAATAAATAACAGAGAGATGTACTATAATTCAATTCTCCTCAAATTGGTTTATAGACTCAACGCAATCACAAAATCCTAGCAAGAAATTTTATATAAGTTGACAAGCTGAATATAAAATCCATACAGAAATGCAAAGAACCTAAACCAAAACCCACTGCCATCAAGTCGATTCCGACTCATAGCAACCATATTGGACAGAGTAGAACTGCCCCATAGAGTTTCCAAGGAGTGCCTGGCGAATTCATATTGCCGACCTCTTGGTTAGCAGCTGTAGCACTTTAACCACTATGCCACCAGGGTTTCCCAGAATAGCTAAAACAACTTTAAAATAAGAGCAACACTGGGAGACTAACACTACCTATTATCAAGAAATAAGGTTATAGCAATCATGCAGTGTGATATTGGCATACATATAGACACACAGAAGAATGGAAGAGATTACAGAGCCTATAAACAGAGCCACACATATGTGAACAATTGATCTCTGACAAAGGTGTAAAGGGAACTTAGTCAAGAAAGTATAGTCGTTTCAAAATATATTACAGGAAGTATTAGAAATACAGATGCAGAAATAAAAATATTAATTTTGATCCATTTCTCACTTCATGTAAAATAATTAAATTGAGTGGATCACAGAGCTACATTTTAAATAAAACCCAGTAAAAAAACAACCCAGTGCACAAGAGTCGGAATATAAGATGATAAAATTTCTAGAAGAATCATAAGAGAAAATCTCTGTGCCCTTGGATTAGGAAAAAAAAAAACAAAGATTCCTGGAATATGATACAAAAGGATGACCCATAAAAAAAGAAATTCATAAATTAGAATCCATCGATATTAAAAATCTCTGCTCCTCAAAAATAAATACCTTTAACATACTGAAAAGACAAACCATAGACTGAAAAATAGTATTTTTAAAGTTTATATCTCATGAAGGACTTGAATCAAAACTATTAAAAGCTCTCTCAAACTCTAATAATAAGGAAACGACCCAATTAAAAAATGGGCAAAAGCTTTGAACAGATGCTTTAAAAATTAACACATGTAAATGTTCGTTGTTAGTCATTAGAGAAATGCAAGTTAAAACCATAACGATATACCACCACAAGTCTATGAAAACAGATATAAGTAAAAAAGACTAACCACATGAGTGGGAATTGATTCAACTGCAATGGGTTTTGTATCAAACTTTGGCGAGGATATGAAGGAAATGGGACTTTCCTATACTGCTCTTGAGAATGTAAAATTGTAAAAACACTTTGGAAAATCATTTGGCAGTTTCATAAAAAAGTTAAACATACACCTAGCACACAATCCAGAGCCCTGGTGGCTTAGTGGTTAAGAGCTTGGCTGTGAACAAAGAAGTCAGCAGTTCAAATCCTCCAACCACTCCTTGGAAAGCATATAGGGCAGTTCTACTCTCTCCTATACAGTCGCTATGAGTTGCAATCAACTCGACGGCACCTAACAAAAACAACAACGATATGATCCAGCCATTCCACTCCTGGGTGTATACCCAAGAGAAATGAAAACATAGTTCACAAAAAGACTTGCATACAAATATTCATAGCAGCTTTGGCATGGCTGAAACCTAGAAACAACCCAAATGTTGATCAGTAGGTAAATGGATAAACAAATTGTGGTAGGTACATAAAACAAGATACTTCTCAACAAAAAAATAACAATGGTACACTCAAAAATATGAATGAATCTGAAAATAAATTTGCTGCGTAAAAGAAACCAGACAAATAAAGAGTATTCATTGCATGGTTCTACTTACATACAACTGTAGAAACAATCTACAGTAAAAGAAGTAGATCAGCGATTGCTTGTAGGAGGAGGGAGGAAGGGACAAATAAAAAAAACACACCAGAAAATTTTTGTGTGTAATCGATACATTAATTACATTGATTGTTGTCATGTTTTTACAAGTGTATAAAAAAAATCATACATTTTAAATCTGTCATTTATTGTATACCTAGTATACCTCAATTAAGATTTTTAAAAATTTTTTATTGTGCTTTAAGTGAAAGTTTACAAGTCAGTCTCTCATACAAAAATTCACATACACCTTGCTATATACTCCTAATTGCTCACCGCCTAATAAGACAGCCCACTCCTTCCCTCCACTTTCTCTTTTCGAGTTCATTGTACCAGCTTCTGATCCCCTCCGCTCTATCATCTCCCTTCCAGATAGGAGATGCCAACATAGTCTCAAGTGTCTACTTCATCCAAGGAGCTCTTTCTTCACCAGCATCCTTTTCTATCCCATTGTCCAGTCCAATCCCTGTTTGAAGAGCTGGGTTTGGGAATGGTTCCTGTCTTGGTCTAACAGAAGGTCTGGGGGACATGACCACCGGGGTCCTTCTATTGTCAGTCAGACCATTAAGTCTAGTCTTTTTACAAGAATTTGGGCTCTGCATCCCACTGAAGTAGAGAAAATAGTTTTCTCCAGTGTTTTAATACTAAAGTAGAGAGAATATATTTTCCTTGTTTGTTTTAGTATAGCTGTATAAACTGACTAATCTCTAGAAAATGGCTTAGGTTCTGTTCAAGATATGGCTGAGCAGTCTGTTCCACTCTTAACAAACACCCTAACACCTTACAACATGTTTTCTCCTATTTACAATGGGTGATTGAGAACTTGACATAACTAACACGATAATGATACTTTAAGTAATCTCTGAAAACATTTTTTTCATTGCACCAAGTGCACCAGTCTCTTACAAAGACGTGCAGAGCTTTCTAAGCTCCTGTGGCCTTGTTCTGTCTTCTCTTCTTTGCTCTCTTGAGAAATGGCCTTCAGCCTATAAGACGACAGCTAGAAAAGCCTCTGGATATTTTAAATCTACAACTTTCTTTCTTGCTCCCTAACTCAGCCAGAGTGGAGTTGGCAGAGCATTTCCACTAGCAGAGAGATTCTTATGTGAGTTTTTTTCAGCCTGTTACAAACATACAGATTAAAGTCCAGATGTCTGACAGGCATATCGTTAGTGTAATAAAGAGTTTCTTGTAGTTGTTTTGTGATGTATAAGGCCATCTGTGGACTGCGTGATCAAAATATTACATGACCCTGAACTTCCCACTATAAAACACTCCCAGTAGCTCTTTAGAATTAGACAGAATTTGGGAGAAATTTAACACCCTCTGTCTCTTGAAAACCGGTATTCAATAAAGCCCTCTTTTTTAAAGGGGTTACTGCTTACCTCCCCGTGTCTTAGTATTGGCTTTGCAGCAGGCAGCTCGAACCTGTGATTTGTGATAACACCACTGCTCTCCTATTCCCTCAGGGGCTCTCTGCTGTGTTCCCTGTCAGGGCAGTCATTGGTTGTAGCTGGGCACCATCTAGTTCTTCTGGTCTCAGGCTGATGGAGTCTCTGATTTATGCGGCCCTTTCTGTCTCTTGGGCTCATAATTACCTTGTGTCCTTGATGTTCTTCATTCTCCTTTGCTCCAGGACGCTTGAGACCAGTCGATGCATCTTTGATGGCCCCTTGCTAGCGTTTAAGACCCCAGAAGCCACTATCCAAAGTGGGAGGCAGAATGTTTTCTTAATAG
Source organism: Elephas maximus indicus (assembly GCF_024166365.1). Lineage (NCBI taxonomy): Eukaryota > Metazoa > Chordata > Mammalia > Proboscidea > Elephantidae > Elephas > Elephas maximus. Next base: position 62,373,816 of record NC_064842.1, read on the forward strand.
ATTTTATTATGCCTCTGAAACCATGGTTCCCAAAACCCCGGCCCCGCTATGCTCACCTTCGAAACGTCCAGTTTATTCAGGAAACTTTTTTCCTTTTGGTTTACTCCAGTTGTGCTGACCTCTCCTGTACTGTGTGTGGTCTTTCCCTTTACCTAAAGTAGTTCTTATCTACTATCTAATTAGTGAGTACCCCTCTCCCACCCACCCTCCCTCCCCCCTCTCGTAACCATCAAAGAATATTTTCTTCTCTGTTTAAACCATTTCTCCAGTTCTTATTATAATGGTGGTCTTATACAATATTTGTCCTTTTGCAACTGACTAATTTCACTCAGCATAATGCCTTCTGTTTCAAAGATTCATCACTGTTCTTTATAGATGTGTAGTATTCCATTGTTTGAATATACTGTAATTTATTTATCCATTCATCCATTGATGGGCACCTTGGTTGCTTCCATCTTTTTGCTATTGTAAACAGTACTGCAATAAACATGGGTGTGCCTAAATTAGTTAGTGTAAAGGCTCTTATTTCTCTAAGATGTATTTCAAGGAGTGGGATTGCTGGATCGTATGATACTTGTATTTCTAGCTTTTTAAAGAAGCACAAAATCAGTTTCCAAAGTGGTTGTCCCATTGTACACTCCCACCAGCAGTATATAAGTGTTCCAATCCCTCCACAACCTCTCCAACATTTATTATGTTGTGTTTTTTGGATTAATGCCAGCCTTGTTGGAGTGAGGTGGAATCTCATTCTAGTTTTGATCTGCATTTCTCTAATGGCTAATGATGGTGAGCATTTCCTCATGTATCTGTTAGCTACCTGAAGGTCTTCTTTAGTGAAGTGTCTGTTCATATCCTTTGCCCATTTTTTAATTGGGTCATTTGTCTTTTTGCAGGTGAGTTTTTGCAGTATCATGTTAATTTTAGAGATCAGGCACTGATCAGAAATGTCATAGCTAAAAACTTTTTCCCAGTCTGTAGGAAATCTTTGTACTCCTTTGGTGAAGGCTTTGGATGAGCATAGGTGTTTGATTTTTAGGAGCTCCCAGCTATCTAGTTTTTCTTCTGCATTCTTAATAATGTTTTGTGTACAGTTTATGCCATGTATTAGGGCTCCTAACATTGTCCCTATTTTTTCTTCCGTGATCTTTATCATTTTAGATTTTATATTTAGGTCTTTGATCCATTTTAAGTTCGTTTTTGTGCATGGTGTGAGGTATGGGTCTAGTTTCATTTTTTTGGAGATGGATATCCAGTTATGCCAGCACCATTTGTTATAGCAACTGTCTTTTCCCCATTTAACTGACTTTGGGCCTTTGTCATTTATCAACTGCTCATATGTGGATGGATTTATGTCTGGATTCTCAATTCTGTTCCATTGGTCTATGTATCTCTTGTTGTACCAGTACCAGGCTGTTTAGACTACTGTGGCGGTATAATATGTTCTAAAATCAGGTAGAGTGAGGCCTCCCACTTTGTTCTTCTTTTTCAGCAATGGGTTACTTATTTGGGGCCTCTTTCCCTTCCATATGAAGTTGGCGATTTGTTTCTCCATCTCATTAAAAAAAGTCATTGGAATTTGGATCAGAATTGCATTAAATCTATGGATCGCTTTTGTTAGAATAGACATTTTTATAATGTTAAGTCTTCCTATCCATGAGCAAGGTATGTTTTTCCACTTATGTAGGTCTCTTTTGGTTTCTTGCAGAATTGTTTTGTAGTTTTCTTTTTATAAGCCTCTTACATCTCTAGTAAGATTTATTCTTAAAGTATTTTATCTTCCTGGGGGCTACTTCAATGATATTGATTTGGTGATTTCCTCTTCGATGTTCTTTTTGTTGGTGTAGAGGAATCTAACTGATTTTTTTATGTTTATCTTGTATCCTGATAATCTGCTGTACTCTTCTATTACTTTCAGTAGTTTTCTTGAGGATTCCTTAGGGTTTTCTGTGTATAAGATCATGTCATCTGCAAATAGAAACACTTTTAATTCTTCCTTGCCAATCTGGGTGCCCTTTATTTCTTTATCTAGCCTAATTGCTCTGGCTAGGACCTCCAGCACAATGTTCAATAAGAGTGGTGATAAAGGGCATCCTTGTCTGGTTCCCGATGTCAACAGGAATGCTTTCAGACTCTATCCATTTAGGATGATGTTGGCTGTTGGCTTTGTATAAAAGCCCTATATTATGTTGAGGAATTTCCCTTCTGTTCCTATTTTGCTAAGAGTTTTTTATCCTGAATTGGTGTTGAACTTTGTGAAATGCCTTTTCTGCATCAATTGATAAAATCCTGTGTTTCTTGTCTTTTGTTTTATTTATATGATGGATTACATTATTTGTTTTTCCAATGTTGAACCATCCCTGCATAAAAAAAAAAAAAAAATGCATACCTGGTATTAATCCCACTTGGTTATGGTGAATTATTTTTTTGATATGTTGTTGAATTCTATCAGCTAGAATTTGTTGAGGATTTTTGCATCTCATTTCATAAGGGATATAGGTCTGTAATTTTCTTTTCCTGTGGTGTCTTTACTTGATTTTGGTATCAGGGTTATGCCGGCTTCATAGAATTAGTTTGGGAGTATTCCCTCCTTTTCTATGCTCTGAAATACCTTTAGTAGTAGTGGTGTTAACTCTTCTCTGAAAATTTGGTGGAACTCTGCGGTGAAGCCATCTGGGCCAGGGCTTTTTTTTTTTTTTTTTGGTCAGGAGTTATTTGATTACCTCTTCAGTCTCTTCTTTTTTTAGGGGTTTATTTATTTGTTCTACCTCTGTTTGTGTTAGTTTAGGTAGGTAGTGTGTTTCTAGAAATTCATCCATTTCTTCTAGGTGTTCTAATTTCTTAGAGTACAATTTTTCATAGTCATCTGATACGATTCTTTTAATTTCAGTTGGGTCTGTTGTGATAATGCCCATCTCATTTCTTATTTAGGTTATTTGCTTCCTCTCCTGTTTTTCTTTTGTCAGTTTGGCCAATGGTTTATCAATTTTGTTGATTTTTTCAAAGAACCAGTTTTTGATCTTGTTAATACTTTCAGTTCTTTTTCTGTTTTCTATTTCATTTAATTCTGCTCTAATTTTTATTATTTGCTTTTTTTCTGGTGCCTTTTCAATGCTGATAGAGTTTGTTTTATGTATTGTGCAGCCCTGTCATTGGGTGCATAAATATTTAATATGGTGATATCCTCCTGGTATACTGTCCTTTTAATCATTATATAGTGTCCTCCTTATCCTTTGTGATGGATTTAACTTTGAAGTCTATTTTGTAAGAAATTAATATTGCTGCTCCTGCTCTTTTCTGATTGTTGTTTGCTTGATATATTTTATTCCATCCTTTAAGTTTTAGTTTGTTTGTGTCTCTAAGTCTGAGGTGTGCCTCTTGTAGGCAGCACATAGATGGACCTTGTTTTTAATCCATTCTGCCACTCTCTGTCTCTTTATTTGTGCATTTAGTCCATTTACATTCAGCGTAATTATGAATAGGTATGAATTTAGTGCTATCATTTTGATGTCTTTTTTTGTGTGTTGATGGTTTCTTTTTCCCACTTAATTTTTTGTGCTGAGTAGATTTTCTTTATATATTATCTTTTCCTCATATTCGTTGTTGATTTTGTTCCTGCTGAGTCTGTATTTTTTTCTTGTATTTTATTTTGGTGAGTAGGATAGTTTGTCTCCTTTGTGGTCACCTTAATATTTACCCCTATTGTTCTAAAGTTAAATCTAACTTTTATTTCTTTGTATCGCCTTGTCTTCCTCTCTATATGAAAGATCTATAACTACATTTCTTAGTCCCTGTTTATTGTTTTAATGGTGTCTTCTTTTTTTTTTTTCTTTTACGTAATAACATCGCTGTTTCCCTGTTTCGAGAGTTTTTATCTTGATTTATTTTTGTGATTTCCCTGTCTGGGTTGACATCTGATTGCTCTGTCCAGTGTTCTAGTCTTGAGCTGATACCTGATATTATTGACTTTCTAACCAAAGCACTGCCTTTAGTATTTCTTGTAGTTTGGGTTTGGTTTTTATAAATTCCCTAAACTGCTGTTTATCTGGAAATGACCTAATTTCACCTTCATATTTGCGAGACAGTTTTGCTGGATACGTGATTCTTGGCTGGCAATATTTTTCCATCAATGATTTATATAAGTCATCCCATTGCCTTCTTGCCTGCATGGTTTCTGCTGAGTAGTCCAAGCTTGTTCTTATTGACTCTTTTGTAGGTGACTTTTCATTTACCCCTATCTGCTCTTAAAATTCTCTCTTTTTCTTTGGTTTTGGCAAGTTTTATTATATGTCTTGGCGACTTTCTTTTCAAGTGTACCTTACGTGGAGTTTGATGAGCATCTTGGATAGATACCTTTAAGATTTTTTAAAAAAGAAAAAACTTTTAAAAATCAATGTGTAAAACACTCAAAAAGCAAAATAAAATAAAACACTGTCTACTGTATACAAGTCTGTAGCTTTTAAAATAACATCAAAGGAAATATTGCTGGTTGAAAAATAAATTTATTCCATGCTCCAGCTTGTAGGCTAAATTGTTGCTAGAGCTGTGACCTTTGAAGTCTTCAATTACTTATTAGTAACTGCATTTTTACCTCTGAGTTTCCTTACAGAGCTTACTTAAGAGCTTGTATCAATCCCTGAGCAAAAGGTCAGAATATTGCAGTGTAATACGGGCTTTCATTATTTCCTTATAAACTATGACATTTTTGAAATGTCAGCATCAGAGAAACCACAACGTTGTTCACTCTTTCTTCTATGAAATATATAACATGGAAAACATATGGAATAGTTTCTATTGTTGTGGTATATAATAAATGGGGAGAAATAATATAAGCATATATATTTTCATTTTTCTTTTAGAATTTAAAGGGAAACTGAGGTATGTTTCTATGTTACCTAAGAATATAAATCACATGGGTGTCATGTATCATATTTTTTCATATTAAAATATCTCAAAATTAATTTTCTTGCAAACCTAAACCACATAACAAGTCAGTAAAATTCGTAGGTAGACTTAAAATGAAGAAAATATAAACCAGTAAGACATTCTGTATATATTTGGAATAATTAAATAAGCATAAATAGTTCTCACGCTGGAGTAAAAATGCTTTTCAATGGCTCCTGTAAAAATATAAAAATTTTATGCATTTAGTAGTTAACTATGAAGCTCTGGTGGCACAATGGTTAAGTGCTCAGCTATTAACCAGAAAATTGGTGGTTTGAACACACCCAGAGGCTTCATGGGAGAAAGACCTGGCAATCTGCTGTCTTAAAGATTACTGCCTAGAAAACCCTTTGGGGCAGCTCCACTCATTCACATGGGGTCACCTTGAATCAGAATTGACTTGACAGCTCCTAATAACAGCAGTAGTTAACTAAAAGTTTCTTAATTTATTCTACTATATTGATTTTAAAGTATGTTATTCTGTCTTCACTCAGTACAAGATTTAGAAAGCAATTTATGTTAATCAACTGCATATGTACTCCAAAGACTACTGGTATAAATATGCCACATACATTTCCATTTAAACCAGCATATTGTTTTTCCATGACATCTGGCTTCCATTAGACTACAGCAATTTAATATTAGTTACATTATATCTTATCCAATTTGATTTATTTAACACTGGGTTTTTGGAAAAGTATGGTGAAAAAAAGAAGCCGTGTTTTATTATTTTCGACAGCTAAGTATTTTATGCTAGCAGAGTAGGAGAATACGTATGAATTGGGGAAAGCTGTCTTCTAATTGGGATTTATTTCCCGTCAGATCAAGATAAACAAAAAGTGGCATATACATACAATGGAATATTATTCAGCCATAAAGAGCAATGAAATTCTGATACATGCTAAGTGAGTGAGCCTTGAAAACATTATGCCAAGTAAAATAAGTCAGCATAAAAAGACGAATATTGCTGACCACATTTAGATAAAATATCTAGAATAAACAAATGCATAGAAAAAAAGTGTATTAGGGTTGCCAGATGCTGGAGGGAGGAGGGAATGGGAGTTATTGCTGAAGAGGTACAGGGTTTCTGTTTCTGATGATGTAGAACTTTAGGGAATAGGTAGTAAAATGTAGTAAAACATAGTTAATGTAACTAATGTCACTGAATTGTACACTAAAAAAAAAAATGGTTAAAATGACAAACTTTTTGTTTATATATTTCACCAAAATAAAATTTTAAAAATAGGTGAATAAGTAGGGGGTATTTTTTTATGGTAATATGAGGAGCCCTGGTAATGCAGTTGTTAAAGCACTGGGCTACTAACCAAATGTCTGTGGTTCAAACCCATCATCCTCTGCACAGGAGAAAGATGTGGCAGTCTGCTTCGGTAAAGATTACAGCCTTGGAAACCTTATGGGGAAGTTCTACTCTATCCTATAGGATTACTATGAGTCAAAGTTGAGTCGACAGCAATGGGTTTTATGGAGGGGGTATTATAATATGGTAGAATAAAACACTGATCTGGAGGACTAAGAATTGACTCACAGCTCTAGCTATCCCATTAAAAGTATCACCTAGACAAGTCTCTTTAATGTAGCAGTCTAAGTTTCCTCATGATAACATGATAGCCAAACCAAAACCAAACCCATTGCCTTGGAGTCCATTTATACTTATAGCACTGATGGTGCAATGGTTAAGCACTGGGCTGCTAACCTAAATAAAGGTCTGCAGTTCAAACCCACTAGCCACTCCTCAGGAGAATGATCTGGTAATCTTCTTCCAGATAGATTACAGCCTTGGACACCTTATGGGGCAGTTCTACCCTGTCACATGAGGTTACTACTAGTCATAATCCACTCAAGGACAACAGATTTCTTTGAGAAACGCTGGTGACACACTGGTTAAAGCATTCAGCTGCTAACCAAAAGGTTGGCAGTTCAAACCCACAAGCTGTTCCTCAGAGGAAAGATGTAGCAGTCTGCTTCTGTAAAGATTTATAACCTTGGAAACGCTGTGGGGCAGTTCTACTCTGTCCTATGGGATTGCTTCACGTCAGAACATGATAGTACATAGCATTCATTGAGATCCACTCCTAGGAAACTAGGAGAGGTCTAGGGAAAGAATCAATAAGGCCGAGACCCTGAGTTAGACTACCAGCCTCCGGATCTGGGAGTAAATAAATTTCTGTTCTTTAAAGCCACCCACTTGTGGTATTTGTGTCACAGCAGCTCTAGCAAACTAAGACAGGGCATTATTGAAAACCATTCCAGCAAGGGAAAGAGAAGAAGGGGAAAAAATCTATTCCTGAAGGAAGGGCAAAAATACCTGTTGGTCCCAGACGTACTTCTGAAGATGAAGCAATATTACCAAGAAGGCTCCTTAATCAGAACTATACAGAATGCCTTCTGTCCCATATCACCAGCTAACATATTGTCTACTGCAGGGTGAGAACATGGAGAGAAATATACACTATGAGATGCAGCAAAAAGAGTACACCTAAAATTGTGAGTACACATCGGAAAAAAACCACTGATGAACCAGTCCTACCGAAAATGTGAAGTAACAAAGTAACACTGAAGATAACGATATCAAAAAACAAACTCTTTGCCATCTAGTAGATTCCTACTCATAGCGACCCTATAGGACAGAGTAGAGCTGAACCATAGGGCTTGCAAGGTGCGGCTGGTGGATTCAAACTGCCTTCCTTTTGGTTAGCGGCTGAGCTCTTAACCTCTGCACCACCAAGGCTCCAAAGATAACAATAAAGCAACCAAAACCTGTTGCCTTTGAGTAGATTCCAACTCATAACGACCCTGTAGAACAAAGTAGAACTGCCCATAGGGTTTCCAAGGAGAGCCTGGTAGATGCAAACTGCTGACCTTTTGTTAGAAGTTATAGCTCTTAACCACTACACCACCAGGTATCCAAAGACAACAATAGCAGCAAAAAATTCTGACTAGGTGAACTCATCCGCTCTTTTTAAAAGCCCAGCAGAAGAAAAAAACAAAGGTAGGCACAATTCCAGGTGTAAAACTAATTATCTCAGCCTCCACTATTGTAAAAAACGTGTCCAGCTTTTAAGGAAAAGCAATGAGGTGCACATATCGACAAACCCCAAAACAAAAGGCAAACAAAAAAACACACTGTAAAGAGACAAAGCAATCGATAGCACAATATGATTCAGATGCTGCAGAATGAAACAGAGAATTTAAAATAACTGTGTGTTGCCATGAGTCCGAACTGACACAGTGACAGCTGGATATGTCTTTGGTATGATGTTATATTAGGAACTGTATTCATGATAAGAAAGGTAATTTCACTAACCCATTTCACTAGAGAGATAAAAAATTAAAGAATCAAATGAAAGTGCCAGCAACAAAAAGTAGAGTAACAGGTAAGCTCTTCATTAACTCCACACAGCTGAGAATCAGTGAACGTAAGGCTATCTTGAAGATATATCTATACAGAGCAACACAAATCACATAACCTGAAACACAAACAGAAAAAGGAGATTCAGAGAGGGAGTCTCTAAAGAGTAAACATTATGAAAAGCAGGAAGTGGAAGCTGTCAAGAGACACACTTTTTTTCTGTTCTATTGGTCAGGACAGTCACAATGTCATCCCAGATTCAAAAAGGTGGAGAAAGGCACTCTGTCTCTTGAGGGGAATAGCCAGTGTTACGTTGCATAAGAGCATGTGAGACTGGAGATCCTGTTGCAGCCATCTTTGGAAAATATAATCTGGCACATAAATATTTATTGAATTCTCAGCGTGTGAAATGGTTAAATGCCTTAGGATATGTAGCAACCGTATCTCCTAACCATCTCGAGTGCAACTCAGCAACAAAAAGAAAAATCAAATAACATAATACGAGGTAAACCCAAACCCACTGCCGGGGAGTCGATTCCGACTCATAGCGACCCTATAGGACAGAGTAGGACTGCCCCATAGAGTTTCCAAGGATTCGAACTGCTGACCTCTTGGTTAGCAGCTGTAGCACTTAACCACTATGCCACCAGGGTTTCCTATAATATAAGGTAGAATGTGCCAAATATCATAAGCAAAGAACAGAGTGCTATGGAATTTCAAAGAAGATAATCAACTTTTCCATGGAAAGAAATTGGAAAATAATGCATGTGAGAGTTGGTATGTGAGATGACCATTAAAAAAAAAAAAAAAGAAAAACAGATTTTTGTTTCCATGAGGAAAGTGAAGAACACAGAGCTAGTGAATATGTAAGTTGTGGAAACATAGAAGCAAAAAAAAAAAAAAAAAAGTGAAAATGTTCTGGTATGTTTGTGAGAAAAAAGAATGAACATTATGTATAGAAGAAACCCTGGAAGTTAAAAGAAGGATGCTGATATAGAGGGGAGAGGAAAGGGCTCACTAACCTGAGTACTGGCAATGGATCAGGCAGTGTTCTGGGTGCACTATATAACTGAACTCACATAAATCTTCATAGCCACCTTGTAGCTTTTATTACACATATGGGAAGCCGGGCTTCCAGAGTTTCAAAAACTTGTCAAAGGCAGAATAGATAATAAATTCTCGTCCAATTCCAGGGCTTCAAGTTATACATTTCACCAAGTGTCTCTCCTTTAAAGAAGGTTAACTCTTTGATTTAGAATTTAGTGGAAATTCATAGAAGGATAAGGGCAAGAATGTGAAACAATTTTAGTTATGCTTAAGAAAGATTTGAGAGGCTTGGAAAAAGAATCCAAAAAAGCAGGGAGACACCTCAGGTGGTCATTGCAGTATTCTATTACAAGAGATGTGAGACCTTGAATTAGAACCAGGCAGAAAATACGAAGAATAGAGAACTAATTTAAAAGGACTTACAGATTCAACGTAAGATTTTATAACCTATTGTATACATGCCTATGAGATGTGTGGAGACCAGTGGGCCAACAATTAACCCAGGGTACAAGAGTGATTGGTATGGGTTTAGGCAAGGAAGATACTTGAAGATATACTTGATCTTTGAAATATTGATGAAATAAAAAAAATTAAAAATAACAACAGCGACAACCAACATTATCAAAAGACAGATATAATGGCATCATAGAAAAAACATTAGCAATAGCCTCAAATATTAAAAAAAAAGGATAAAATTTCTCTGAAAGCCCTGTAAACTTAAAAAAAAAAACTTAGCTACCAAATATACATGAGAGGCAGGTGGAATTTATGATTGACCTGGCATGGATTTTTATGATCTGTGAAGTTTTGAGTATTTATAAATGAGACAACTATAAAACCATCAGCAATTTCCTACTGTTTCTCATCCAGGCAAAGGCCCTTGATAATGGAAATATTAAAAAGTGAACTTATGTTACAATTGCAGAATTTTACTATTTTATTTCTCTCAAAGAATAATTCAATATTTTTATACTAGTCAGAGGGTTATTTTTCAGTGAAACACTGCCTCCATGTACTGGGAAACAAAATAAATGGGATAATATTTCTTTCAGATATATCATCTGGCTTCTTCCCTTGTGAACTATTGATTCATAGAATAATACGCTTTTTTTATCTATAGTAATTTAAATTAAATCCATGTTATATATTAGACTAATTTTATCTTTACAGCTCCCTAACAGGAGAAAAATTGATTTTGTATTCTATTATCTACATTAAATAATTCTGGAAACTGTGGCCTAGAGGAATTAATTACCTAGTCTTATGGTTGTTATACAGTCAGTACAGATACTGTTGTTGCAGTTGTGGGGACTTCCAGTTGGTTCCTATTCATAGCGACCCTGTGCACAACAGAACTAAGCACTGCCAGGTCCTGTGCCATCCTCATAATCATTGATATGCTTGAGCCCGTTGTTTCAGCTACTGTGTCAATCTATCTCATTGGGGGTCTTCCTCTATTTCGCTGGCCCTCTAGTTTACTAAGCATGACGTCCTTCTCCTGGGACTGATTCCTTCTGATAACTTGTCCAAAGTATGTGAGGCATAGTCTCGCCATCTTTGCTTCTGAGGAGAAATCTGGTTGTACTTTGTCCAAGACAGATTTGTTCATTCTTTTGGCAGCCCATGGTATATTCAATATTCTTAATCCTCAAGGTGATATCTTTTCTTTTCAACACTTTAAAGATGTCTTTTGCAGCCAATTTGCCCAATGCAGTACTTCTTGATTTCTTGACTGCTGCTTCCATGGGTGTTGATTGTGGATCCAAGTAAAATGGAATCCTTGACAACCTCAATCTTTTCTGTGTTTATCATGATGTTGCTTCTTGTCTAGTTGTGAGGATTTTTGTTTTTTTTTTTATGTTGATATATAATCCATGTTGAAGGCTGTGGTCTTTGATGTTCATCAGTAAGTGCTTCAAGTCCTCTTCACTTTCAGCAAGGAAGGGTGCATCATCTGCATATTGTTAATGAGTCTTCCTTCAATCCTGATGCCCTTCATATAGGCCGGCTTCTTGGATTACCTGTTCAGCACATAGATTGAATAGCTATGGTGAAAGGATACAATCCTGACACACACCTTCCCTGACTTTAAACCATGCAGTATCCCCTTGTTCTGTTGGAATGACTGCCTCTTGATCCATGTACAGATTTCTCATGGGCACAATTAAGTGTTCTGGAATTCACATTCTTCACAATGTTACCCATAATTTGTTATGATCCACACAGTCGAATGCCTTTGTGTAGTCAATAAAACACAGGTAAACATCTTTCTGGTATTCTCTGCTTTCAGCCAGGATCCATCCCATCTGACATCAGCAATGATATCCCTCCTTCCAAATCCTCTTCCAAATCTGGCTTCAATTTCTGGAAGTTCCAAGTAGATATTCTGCTGCAGCTGTTTTTGAATGATCTTCAGCAAAATTTTTCTTGAGTGTGATATTAATAATATTGTTCGATAATTTCTGCATTTGGTTGGATCACCTTTCTTGGGAATAGGCAAAAATATGGATCTCTTCCAGTTGGTTGGCCAGGTAGCTGTCTTCCAAATTTCTTGGCATAGACAAGTGAGTACTTCCAGTGCTGCACCCTTTGTTGAAACATCTCAACTGGTATCCTGTCACCTCCCGGAGACTTGTTTTTTGCCAGTGCCTTCAGTGCAACTTGGGCTTCTTCCCTCTTCTTCCTTCACCAGTTCCTGATCGTATGCTACCTCCTGAAATGACTGAAAGTTGACCAGTTGTTTTTGGTATAGTGACTTTATGTGTACCTTCCATCTTCTTTTGATGCTTCCTGTGTTGTTTAATATTTTCCCCATAGAATCTTCAGTATTGCAACTCGAGGCTTGAATTTTCTCTTCAGTTCTCTCAGTTTGAGAAATGCTAAGCCTGTTCTTTCCTTTTGGTTTTCTATCTCCAGGTCTTTGCACATGCCATCATAATATTTTACTTTGTCTTCTTGATCCACCTTTTGAAATCGTCTGTTGAGCTCTTTTACTTCATCATTTTTTCCTTTTTCTTTAGATATTCGACTTTCATGAGCAAGTTTCAGAGTCTCTTCTGACACCCATGTAGGTCTTTTCTTTCTTTCAGCCTTTTTAATGACTTCTTGCTTTCTTCATAAATGATGTCCTTGATGTTATTCCACATCTTATCTGGTCTTCGGTCATTAGTGTTCAGTGATTCAAATCTATTGTTGAGATGGTCTCTAAATTCAGGTGGAATATACTCAAGGTCATACTTTAGCTCTTGTGGACTTGTTCTAATTTTCTTCAGTTTCAACTTGAACTTGTGTATGAGCAATTGATAGTCTGATCTGCAGTCAGTCCCTGGCCTTGTTCTGACTGAGAGTATTGAGCGTTTCCATCATCTCTTTCCACAGATGTAGTGGATTTGATTCCTGTGCATTCTGTTGGTGAGGTCCACATGTATAGTCGCCATTTATGTTGGTAAAAAAAAGGTATTTGCAATGAAGAAGTCATTGGTCTCGCAAAATTCAGTCATGTGATTTCCAGCATCATTTCTATCAAGGCCATATTTTCTGACTACTGACCCTTCTTCTTTGTTTCCAACTTTTGCATTCCAATCACCAGTAATTATCAGTGCATGCTGATAGCATGTTCAATCAATTTCAGACTGCAGAAGTTGGTAAAAATTTTCAGTTTCTTCATATTTGGCCTTAGTGTTTGGGGCATAAATTTGAATAATTGTCATATTAACTGGCCTTCCTTGTAGAGGTATGGATATTATCCTATCACTGACAGCACTGCACTTCAGGATACATCTTGAAATGTTCTTTTTACGATGAATGCAATGCCATTCCTCTTTAAGTTGTCATTCCAAGCATAGTAGACCATAGGATTGTCTGATTCAAAATGACCAATACCAGTCCATTGCAGCCCTCTAATTCCTAGGGTATCAATCTTTATGCATTTCATTTTTGACAATTTCCAATTTTCCTAGATTCTTACTTCTTACATTCAAGGTTCTGATAATTAATGAATGTTTGCAGCTGTTTCTTCTCATTTTCAGTCATGTCATATCAGCAAATGAAGGTTCCAAAAGCTTGATCCCATCCATGTCATTAGGGTTGTCTCTACTTTGAGGAGGTAGCTCTTCCCCAGTCTTATTTTGAATGCCTTCCAACCTAAGGCACTCATCTTCTGGTACTATATCAGACAATGTTCTGCTGCTATTCATTAGGTTTTCACTGGCTAATTCTTTTCAGAAGTTGACTATCGGGTCCTTGTTCCTTCTCTTAATCTGGAAGTTCAGCTGAAACCTGTCTGCCATGGGAAACCCTGCTGGTATTTGAATACCAGTAACATAGCTTCCAGCATCACCGCAACACACAAGCCCCACAGTGCAATAAACTGACAGACTTGTGGGGAGTACAGATATTAGAACTCCAAAATTCTAACAGTCAGAATTGATACTGTTTCCCCTAAGTTATTGATTATGTAATCAATATTAAAAAAAGATAAAATTTACCTAAATAGTATTTTATTCCATCTTATGCCTAACATATTTACAGGTCTTAACAAACTTTGTTGGTGTTGTTAGTTACCACAAAATTGACTCCAACTCATGGTGACCCCATGTATCAAAGAATGAAAAGTTCCACACTGTCTTCATGATCCTTGGTATGTTTGAGTTCATTGTTGTAGCCATTGTGACAATCCATCTCATTGAAGGTTTTCCTTGCCTTCACTGGCTCTCCATTATACTAAACACGATGTCCTTCTCCAGCAATTGGTCTTTGCTGATGATGTGTCCAAAGGAAGTGAGTCAAAGTCTCCAACAGTATTCCGTGATCCATAGGGATTTCATTGGCTAATTTTCGTAAATAGATTGTCAGGCTTTTCTTCGTAGTCTGTTTTAATGTGGAAGCTTCACTGAAACCTGACTCCCATGGGTGGCCCTGCTGGTATTTGAAATATCAGTGGCATAGCCTTCAGCTTCAAAATAACATGCATGCCATCACAGTGCAACAAAATTGAAAGTCAGGTGGTGGCAAAGGACTTCACCTTCATGAAACACACATACTACAAACATAGTACAGTCTATATTCATAGATGTCTGTAAGACTAAAAAAAACCAAACCCATTGCCATCAAGCTGCATCCAACTCATAGTGACCCTATAGGACAGAGTAGAACTGCGCCACAGGGTTCCAAGACTCCAAAATTTACAGAAACAAAATGCCACACCTTTCCCCTAGGGAGTGCCTAGTGGCTTCAACCATCAAATCTTCAGTTGGCAACCTAGTTCTTAACCGCAATCTTAATTTTTGAGCTGATATTGAACACCTTATATATCACTTCCTAAAAAATCCTATCTGGAAAAAAAAATTAGTATTTTCTGTATATGCATTGGGTTATGTTACTGTGTATAAACACATTATGTATACAGACATACATATTATATATACATAATATATGCACATATACATTATATATACATAATATATGCACATTATGTATGCAAATATATATATACACATGTGTACATAATATAGACACAATATGTGTACAGGCATATATGTATACATATAAAAAAAGAAAAAAAATTTTTATATGTATATATATTTATTTATATACTGTGTATATACTGTGTTTATATGCAGTAACATAACTCAGCACATATACAGTAAATACTATTTGTTTTTTCTAGATAGGGCTTTTTAGAAAATGAAATGAAAGTTAGACATTCAACGCAACTAAAAAACTAAAATTTTGTCAATATTGGACCTGCTGATCCACACTAATCTAATCAAATTATTACTTAGTTTTTGTAAGGGGGGGGGGATTGTTGCCCTATCTTTAATACAAGTAAGAGACCACGAGCTCCAACTGACATCCTGCCCATCCTGATAAAATTTGCTAAAAACAAACATTTTGATATTCCTACCAAAAATGTATCACCTTAGTCTAATCATGAGTAAACACGAGACAAAACCAAATAAAGGGATCTTTTTACAAAATGTCTTGTAATTAAAAAAAAATTCAAGTCATGAAAGACAAAGACTAAAGATCTACTCTGGAATAGGGAGACTAAAGGGACATCGCAATCAAATGCAACGTGATCCTGGGTTAGATTTTGAACCACAGAATTCTTTTCTTTTTCTATACAGAAATTAGTGGAACAATTACAAAATTTGAATGTCTGGTTTAGAGGGAGTCCTGTTGGAGCAGCTCTTGACTATTAATCCAGTTAGTTCAAACCCACCAGCTGATCCACAAGAGAAAGATGTGGCAATCTGCTTCTGTGAAGATTTCAGCCTTGGAAACCCTAGGGGCAATTCCACTTTGTCCTATAGGGTTGCTGTAAGTTGGAATCAACTCAATGGCAATGAGTTTTTTTTTTTTTTTCCCATAGGTTAGATATTGATATTGTATCAATATTACCTTTCTGATTTTGAAATTGAACTGATGTTATGTATGAGAATACCTTTGCTTTTAGGAAAGCCACAATTACTCAGAGTTAAAAAGGCATCATGTCTGTAACTTACTCTCAACCATTACAGAAAAGAGCACACACACACACTGAGAGAAGAAAGGAAAAAAAGAGGGAGAATGATAAATAAGGTGTCTTGTAGGATTTTATCCTAAAAAATTAATAGATATTCAGGTTTGCCATACATAAACTCCTTTAATTATTGAAAAGTAGTTATGGCAAAGCACACAAGTAAGCCCTTACAAATCTTATTTAGAAACTGTGAATCAGAATAAGCAATTATAATTACAATGTTAATTCAGGGACTCAAATCTTTAGACTTCAGGCTTTTACCTTTAATGACAGTTTTCAGGAAGAAGGCTTAGCCACAGCTCTAACAAGGTGAAAGTCCCCCATTGCTAGGGTCCCAGGTCATACAGAGTTTCAGTAATCTTGAGTGAGCAGAAATTTAACATTTTTATGTGAATTTGTCGCCTTGGATCCGCATGATAAAGGCCAATGTGACATCAAAGACTAGTGTGTTATGCCTTTTCTCCAGAATTAGAGATTAGCTGAATGGTGCATCTTTTCTTCAAGTTAGAGATTAGGGAGGTTATTTAGATTTATGTCTCAAGGCTAGTTTACAAAAATAACTATGTTATTACTTCTTTTATCACAGATATCAGGTCACAGTCAACTTAACTTAGAAGTTGTTTACCACATCCTTCACAAACTTCTATGTTTCTATAACTTTTATGAATTACTAATTTCTAATGATGTACAGTTATTGGCACAGTGATTAAGTTCTCAGCTGCTAACCAAAAAGTTGGCAGTTCGAACTCACCAGTGGTTTGGCAGGAGAGAGATGTTACAGTCTGCTTCCTTATTCTACTAGTCAGAGCCAACTCAATGGCAACAGTTTTCTTTCTGTTTGCTTGTTTCTTAGTTTATAGTTAATGTTAGCCTCACGAAAGTAGACTCACTTGTAAGTTGATATTATGAGTGCTTATATGCACGTGTTTTGAAAGTATAATAGTGACTTATACCTTATGGGATTTGAGATCATTATAGAAATGTACAGAACATAAGGTAAAACACTAGCTTCGGGAAATCTCAATGATTACAGTATGGGGATTTGTTGTATTATATTTGTAACTTCTCAATAAATTTGAAATTTTTTTCTATTAGTTTCTTCTGTAAATAGGATCAAATAATTCCTTTTTTGATTTACTTGTTCAAATAATCGCCCTTTTAAATAATTAATATTTGTGTAAGGAGTATATATGGAAAGGGGGAGGCCCTCAGCAGTTTTGTCCTCATTCCAACAAAACCAAACCTGTTGCCGTTGAGTTGATTCCAACTCATACCAGCCCCATAGGACAGAGTAGAATTTTCCCCTAGAGTTTCCAAGAAGGGGCTGGTGGATTCGAACTGCCAACCATTCAGTTCATAGCTTTAGCCCTTAACCATTATGCAACCAGGGCTCTAGTCTTATCCCCAAACCTCTTGCTGTGGAGCTGCTTTTAACTCATACCAACCCTATAGGACAGAGCAGAACTGCCCCATAGGGTTTCCAAGAAGCAAATGGTGGATTTGAACCGCTGACTTTTCAGTTTGCAGCCTTAGCTCTTAACCGCTGTGCCACTAGGACTCCCAGTAGCACCTTAACTCTTTGAACACTCTAGGTTAGTCTTTTATCCTTAGAATAATCCCTTTCCCTCAACTTTATCCATGTATTGTCCCTTTCTTTATACTCCATAGTACTCCATACTTCTGGTCCAAGCTATGATTGTCTCAGTATAAATAATCACTCTCTTTTCTGGATTTTAATGTCTTAAAAGATAGGTACTGGGTCAAATGCCTTCCAGGTGCTCATCATTGATGCAGTACATTTAAGAAAAAACAATGTGGATCCCAGTGTTAGGCATGCCTGTGTGAATTAAGCAAATTACTGAACCTCTTTTGAAATTCAATTCCCTAATATGCCACATGGGAAGAATAACTTTCATTTTACAGAGCAAAATGAAAGATTAATTCTGTTAATGTATTTAAAAACTTGGCATGTTCTCAAAGTGCAATGAAAGTGAAAATAAATTTTGAAAAACTTCGTAGAAATGATACTAAAATCCATGAACATAATGAGGTGTCAACAGAAAACAAAATGAAGCATATAAGATAGAAACACAGTGAAAAATAAGCTATGTATCTATAATTCCTTTCTATAAATAATCTGTAAATTTTAATATCAAATGATCATACAGAAATATTTCTAGCCACTCCTTTCAGAGGGATAGTGGAATATTCATTAATTTTATGCAGGAAGAAGCAGTTTATTAAAAAAAAAAAAAATTGGCTACAGTGTTCATTTTCTTCTCCAAACAAAAAGATGCTCATTTCCTAGCATAGCTCTTAGCGTAGCACTCAGAAAACATTTTGTTGAATGGATTATTGAGTGCCATTAGTGAATGAATAACTATTCTTCACTTCTTTCTATTGTAATAGAACCCTCAAGTTTTACTGGGGCACACACTTCCAACCTCAAGTGAGCCTCAAAGCACTTCAGAAAAAAAAAAAAAAAAAAAAAACCTCAAGCAGCACTAATTCACATCTTTTAACAAATGACAAAGCACATAAGGAAACAAGGAAGCATGGGCAAAAACAAAAATCTTAAAGAGATGAATCAAGTCACAAGGCTTACATAAGGAGGGAGGCAGTGAGGCGTATGCCATTTCTTTGACATTTCTGTTTATAGCACCACAACACTGGAAACAAGATGAACAGATTGGATTAATTCAACACATGAACAGAATGATTTATTTAATTAACATGTTTTAAGTGTATTTTATGAACTTAAATTACAATATATAATGTCAAGGGACCTGTACATTTGACATTCAAAGCTGAATACTTATTAATACCCTCCTATACAACAAATTATTTTCAGTAATAATAATGCAGTATCCCACTTTGGTGAGTGGCATCTAGGTCTTAAAAGCTAGCAAGCGGCCATCCAAGATGTACCAATTGGTCCCAACCTACCTGGATCAAAGAAGAATGAAGAACACTGAAGACACAAGGAAAATATGAGCCCAAGAGACAGAAAAGGCCACATAAACCAAAGACCCAGCTGCCACCAATGACTGTCCTGACAGGGAACACAACAGAAGGTCCCTGATGAAGCAGGAGAAAAGTGGGGTGGAAAACTCAAATTCTAGTAAAAAGACCAGATTTAATGGTCAGACTGGGACTGGAGTGATCCCAGACGACATTGCCCTCAGGCTCTCTGTTAGCCTCAAATTAAAACCATTCCCAAAGCCAACTCCTCAGACAAGGATCAGACTGGACTGTTGTTGTCGTTGTTGCTAGGTCCCAAAAAGTCGGATCCGACTCATAGCGACCCTATGCACAACAGAACGAAACACTGCCCGGTCCTGAGCCATCCTTACAATCGTTGTTATGCTTGAGCTCATTGTTGCAGCCACAGTGTCAATCCACCTTGTTGAGGGTCTTCCTCTTTTCCGCTGACCCTGTACTCTGCCAAGCATGATGTCCTTCTCCAGGGACTCATCCCTCCTGACAACATGTCCAAAGTATGTAAGACGTAGTCTCGCCATCCTTGCTTCTAAGGAGCATTCTGGTTGTTCTTCTTCTAAGACAGACTTGTTTGTCTTAAGACACATGTCTGTCAGTTTATCGTACTGTGGGGTCTTGCGTGTGGCTGTGATGCTGGAAGCTATGGCACAGGTGTTCAGATACCAGCAAGGTGTCCCATGGAGGACAAATTTCAGCTGAGCTTCCAGGCTAAGACAGACTAGGAAGAAGGACCCAGCAGTCTACTTCTGAAAAGCATTAGTCAGTGAAAACCTCATGAATAAACCGGACTATAAGACATAAAGTGATACTGGGGAGGAGTGTGCTTCCTATCTCAAGTAGACACATGAGACTGTGTGGGTGGCTCCTGTCTGGAGGAGAGATGGGAAGGTTGGGGGCACAGGAGCTGGTTGAATGGACACAGGAAATACAGGGTAGAAAGGAGAATTGTGCTGTCGCATTACAGGAGGAGCAACTAGGGCCACATAACAACGTGTGTATAAGTTTTTGTATGAGAAACTGACTTGAATTATAAATTTTCACTTAAAGCACACTAAAAAAAAAAGATTGCCTCAAGACACACACACACACACACAGTAATAATCGTGCACTAATCATCACTTTTCCCTGAATTTTTCTCTTTAGTTTTAAAATAAAAATCAATTTAAAAGTACAAATATCAAGTTTAAAAACATTCAAATTCAGAAAATATTTCATATAAATATATCTAAAAGTGTACATACCGTGCAAAAATATTATATCTCATAGCTCACAATCTTTCACCGTCTTAATTTTAAACTCAAGCAAAACATAAAAATAAAAAATCTCCAAGTGGTCATACAAAGTAGCAGAATTGAAATAAATTAAGTTCTGTTTCTTCATCTTTACCGTCATTAAGCTATCATATTCCATTTTCAACAACTAGGGTTTCTTAACCAGGGTTCCATGAAATATTTGTTTTCAGCAAGATGTCGCTAGGGTTTCCAAGAGAGAACATGCTTGATATTAAAATAAATATATATATATTTTTACTTTACATACTACATGAAACTAGTGATCACAGTGATGACAAATGACTCAATAACCGCCTTAGCAATTGTATTAGAGGGCATTCAGCTCCAGTTAGCAGTGTACACAAGGGCTGTGTTCCTTTGGCTGAGACCATTGCCAGTTTTGATGTGAGACAGGAAAGGCTGTTGATTACTGGTGAGCATTCTATTGCATGAAAGGGATGACTGCTCATAATGTCATTCTCTCCCTCTCCAATTTGCTCTCCCAAGCTGCCCTCGCATATAGCTGACTTACTTGAAAAAGAAAACATGTTATACTTCTATAAAAGGACTGAGGAACAAACTTTAATTCTAAGTAAGGAATTGTTACATGTTGCAAAATGCCCCTGCCATTTTGTTGCAGTTTTAAATGCTGCAAAGCATGGATTATACAAATGAGAAGAGAATTGTAGTATGAAGTTTTTATTCTTGCGCATTTATCGTGACCTTCCGTTTTGTATTTGATTAGCATTTATGTTTTCTAAACTTGTCTGAGTGTCCAACGTTTGACCATTTTTGAAGATGATGTGGGAAATGGAAGAGAAGGATCCTAGGTCTAGGACTAGGAATAAATCTGATGATATTAGTGATGAAGAATTCCCATCTTCTTCTATCAAACTTTCAGAGAAGAGTTAACACCACTGCTACTAAAGGTATTTCAGAGCATAGAAAAGGACGGGATACTACCAAACTCATTCCATGAAGCCACCATATCCCTGATACCAAAACCAGATAAAGACACCAAAAGAAAAGAAAATTATAGACTTATATCCCTTATGAACGTAGATGCAAAAATCCTCAACAAAACTCTAGCCAATAGAATTCAACAACATATCAAAAAAATAATTCACAATGACCAAGTGAGATAAATACCAAGGATGCAGGGATGGTTCAACATTAGAAAAACAATTAATGTAATCCACCGTATAAATAAAACGAAAGACAAGAATCACATGATTTTATCAACTGATGCAGAAAAGGCATTTGACAAAGTTCAACACCCACTCATGATAAAAACTCTCAGCAAAATAGGAATAGAAGGAAAATTCCTCAGCCTAGTAAGGGGCATTTATACAAAGCCAACAGCCAACGTCACCCTAAATATAGAGAGCCTGAAAGCATTCCCATTGAGATCGGGAACCAGACAAGGATGCCCTTTATCACCGTGCTTATTAAACATTGTGTTGGAGTTCCTAGCAAGAGCAATTAGGCTAGATAAAGAAATAAATGACATCCAGATAGGCAGGGAAGAAGTCAAAGTATCTCTACTTGCAGATGGCATGATCTTATACACAAAAAACCCTAAGGAATCCTCAAGAAAACTACTGAAAGTAATAGAAGAGTTCGGCAGAGTATCAAGATACAAGATAAACATACAAAAATCAGTTGGATTCCTCCACACCAAGAAAAAGAACATCGAAAAGGAAATCACCAAATCAATGCCATTTACAGTAGCCCCCAAGAAGATAAAATACTTAGGAATAAATCTTACCAAAGATGTAAAAGACTTATACAAAGAAAACTACAGTACACTTCTGCAACAAACCAAAAGAGACCTACATAAGTGGAAAAACATACCTTGCTCGTGGATAGGAAGACTTAACATTATAAAAATGTCTATTCTACCAAAAGCAATCTATACATTTAATGCAATTCCGATCCAAATCCCAATGGCATTCTTCAATGAGATGGAGAAACAAACCGCCAACTTCGTATGGAAGAGAAAGAGGCCCCGGATAAATAACGCATTACTGGAAAAGAAGAACAAAGTGGAAGGCCTTAGTTTACCTGATTTTAGAATCTATTATACCACCACAGTAGTCAAAACAACCTGGTGCTGGTACAACAGACACATAGACCAATGGAACATAATTGAGAATCCAGACATAAATCCACCCACATATGAGCAGTTGATATTTGACAAAGGCCGAAAGTCAGTTGATGGGGGAAAAGACGGTCTTTTTAAAAAATGGTGCTGGCATAACTGGATAAAAAAAAAAAAAAAAAGAAATCCACCTGCAAAAAAATGAAACAAGACCCATACCTCACTCCATGCACAAAAATGAACTCAAAATGGATCAAACACCTAAATATAAAAGCTAAAACGATAAAGATCATGGAAGAAAAAATTGGGACAACCCTAGGAGCCCTAATGCATGACATATACAGTATATAAAACATTATTAAGAATGCAGAAGAAAACTAGATAACTGGGAGCTCCTAAAAATCAAACACCTATGCTCATCCAAAGACTTCACCAAAAGAGTAAAAAGGCTACCTACAGACTGGGAAAAAGTTTTTAGCTATGACATTTCTGGTCAGCGCGTGATCTCTAAAATCTACATGATACTGCAAAAACTCAATTACAAAAAGACAAATAACCCAATTTAAAAATGGGCAAAAGATATGAATAGACACTTCACTAAAGAAGACATTCAAGTAGCTAACAGATATATGAGGAAATGTTCACCATCATTAGCCATTAGAGAAATGCAGATCAAAACTAGAATGAAATTTCATCTCACTCCAACAAGGCTGGCATTAATCCAAAAAGCAAAATAAATAAATAAATAAATGTTGTAGAGGCTGTGGAGAGATTGGAACACTTCTACACTGCTGGTAGGAATGTGTAATGGTACAATCACGTTGGAAATTGATTGGCGCTTCCTTAAAAAGTTAGAACTACCATACGATACAGCAATCCCACTTCTCGGAATGTATCCTAGAGAAATAAGTGCCTTTACACGAACAGATATATGCAGATATATGCACAGCTATGTTTATTGCATCACTGTTTACAATAGCAAAAAGATGGAAGCAACCAAGGTGCCCATCAATGGATGAATGGATAAATAAATTATGGTATATTCACACAATGGAATACTACGCATCGATAAAGAACAGTGAGGAATCTGGGAAACATTTCATAACATGGAGGAACCTGGAAGGCATTATGCTGAGTGCAATTAGTCAGTTGCAAAAGGAGAAATATTGTATAAGACCACTATTGTAAGAGCTTGAGAAATAGTTTAAACTGAGAAGAAAACATTCTTTTGTGGTTATGCAAGGGGGGGAGGCGGGAGCGGGGTATTCACTAATTAGATAGAAATCTTTTACAAGAAAGACTCAGGATTGGTGCTTGAAAGAAAGTCAATTTAGACATGGTATCTGGCCTCACTGAGCCGAAAAATCTAGCTAGGATGCAGCACACATGCATAAATCACTTTTCAACAACGGTATACTTATTTGGAAAAAATAAGCTGCACGTTTGTGTGGTGTAATAATCAATGTTCACTATGACAGGAGAGTGAAATGTAAGTTGGCTTTGGTTTCTATAAATAGACCTTAATTAGGTCAAGGGGTGTGTTTAAAAGCTTCCAGACCGGAAACAATATGGACAAATGTGGGAGATATGTATGCCTTTGGCATATTAGATAGCAAGTGAGAAATTTCATTCTTTCATTAAATATTCAACAAATATATATTGAGTTCTTCCTGTGTGCCAGGTATTAATGCTAAGGAATGTGGATCCAAGAGAATAAAACAGATACAGTGTGCTTGTGGAGGTGTGTATAGTGAGGCAAGTGGAGAAATAGCTAGGATTCCAAGTTCATAATCTTTATCACCAACAAAATTTCATCACAGTGGGTATAGATGTTAAGTAATTACCTTACAGTTCTAAAATGTTAGTTTTCTAGGAAAAGGAACGAATTACTTAGTCATAATAATACAAATATTCTTTTTTTTAAAGCTGGAAATTTTTTTTAATTGATAAGAAATTTGATTTGAAGTTCCACACTGTATTTTCATATTTCTTCTTTTAAATGATAAACTCAAGCAACTACACAGAAAAAAAAAAAAAATTTTAACTTGGTGAACATTGTATTCCCGTATCTTTGTTGCTAGATCTTTTTTTGTTTGTTTTTTAATTTTTATTGTGCATTAAGTGAAAGCTTACAAGTCAGTCCCACATACAAAAATTTATATACAGCTTGCTATATACTCCTGGGAAACCCTGGTGCCATAGTGGTTAAGTGCTAGGGCTGCTGACCAAAGGGTGAGCAGCTCGAATCCTCCAGGTGCTTTTTGGAAACTCTATGGGGCAGTTCTACTCTGTCCTATAGGGTTGCTATGAGCAGGAATTGACTCTACGCACTGGGTTTGGTATTGGTTTTCATGTACTCCTAATTGTTCTCTCCCCAATGAGACAGCCCAATCCTTAAAAATATGGAACACTTCACAAATTTCCTTGTCATCCTTGTGCAGGGGCCATGCTAATCTTCTCTGTATTGTTCGAATTTTAGCGTATGTGCTGCCGAAGCAAGCACCAAATATTCTTTACATAAAATCAAAAAAAAAAAAAAACCCACTGCCCTGGAGTTGATTCCGACTCATAGCGACCCTATAGCTATTCTTTACATAAAAAAAATATATATATATAGATACACAAATTATGAATCGTGTAACGGAATGTTTATGCTAATATTATTAGCAAAATTGTCAGGGATGCTGAAAGTATTAGGACACCCTCGCCATTCAACTCTCTGAACATGTGTCCCGGTTATTAGCCAATATGTGTGTCCACTGAAGAAAACATGGCTGAATTTTTGTTTGTCTTTTTTTTCATAAATCTAGACATTATTATTTGAGTCAGCCACACAGTTAAGAATACCAATGAAAGATTCATTGACTGCTCTCTCCATCCAGGACTAACAACACAGCAGATGGCAACTACTATAATTGGTTCATAATCTCTGAATTCTCATGCTATTTCGTGAATTTAATTTCAAATAGGGGAATGAAATGTTTTAGCTATACTGTGAATCAGTTTATACAGAATAAGCTCAGGTAACTTTTGGTTATTCACAGTTAGCTCCAGGGGCATTTATAGAAAACATGTTATCATCATTTCCTTAACATTTAATGGCTTCATACAATATAATATATATTATAATTCTTTAAAAATAAAAGATTTGGGTGCCCCTATAAAATAGTTTTTTATTTATTTATTTTTTAATAGGATGTGTGAAACAATGGACTATTGTAAATGCCAATTCTGTTTTCTATCACCTAGAAACATGATTCGTGTGTAACAAGTTCCCAAATATTAAATACATATGCACATGCCTAACTATAAATGTACCAAAGATCATGAAGGTGACTCAGAACTGGACATTTCGTTCTGTTATACATAAGGTCGCCATGAGCGCGAGCTGACTCCACATCAACTAACAACAAAATATAAATTTGAAGTTATTTTTAAACTCAATAATGTTCAATTAGCAGTTTTATTTTGTTTAAGATAATACATTATTCATTTTTAATAAAATTGGGTAGTGACACATATGGTTAAGCACTCAACTACTGAGCCAAAAGGGTGATGGTTTGAACCCATCCAAAGGTGCCTTAGAAGACAGGCCTGGCAATCAGCTTCTGAAAGATTACAGCCTTTAAAGTCCCATGAAGCAATGGAACTGATTTGACAACAACCAACAACAACATATTTGTGTATATATGTATATAAAACCAAACCAAACCCAGTGCCGTCGAGTCAATTCTGACTCATAGTGACCCTGTAGGACAGAGTAGAACTGCCCCGTGGAAATTCCAAGGAGTGCCTGGCAGATTCGAACTGCCGACTCTTTGGTTAGCAGCCGTGGCATTAACCACTACGCCACCAGGGTTTCCATATATACACACACACACACACAAGATTTTTTATTAAAATCACAATAAAAAATATAGCTTTGTAGAGTGAAAAATGAACCCTTAATGTCAGAATCGACGGGATAGCAATGGGTTTGGTTTTTTTAGTTTGGATTTTTTGACAGGCAACACATTTCTAGGATTATATTGTTATTCTCTCCACATGTTTGCCTTGAGACCTACCATCTTCCTAAAATGTAACCCAGCAATCTGACCACAATAGATTGCTACTGGGGTAGACACTGATCCAAGTTGTGCTAGTAGGTTCCTTTACTGAGAATGTTAGATCAGCCAATTAGAGAGGGAAACCATTTTCCCCGGTGGCTGGACATGTTATAAAGTTTTACTTGGGACTATCAGAAGCTATTTTTCTTGACACATTGAAAAAAACTAAGCTGAAGCAATAAGTACTAAAGCATGTGTAGAGAGTAAAGCAGATATAACAGGAGAGAGGGAGTGTAAACTAAATGGTCTGGTCTTTGACTGGCTTTCAACTGGACAATAGAGGTGATTGGCCTAGGCTTGTTCACCTGGCAGTGTCAGGATTCCATAAAACAGAACAGAAGCATGCAAGGTCCCTCGAGGCTGAGGCTCAGAAGTGGTACACTTCCATATCTGCCACATTCTACTGGCCAAAGCAAATCACGAGGCAAACACATATTCAAAAATTGGGGAAATAGACTATACTTCTTTATCGAAGGGAGTCCCTGTATGGTGTTAATGAATAATGCTCTCAGCTGCTAAATAAAAGATTGAAGGTTGCAGTCTATCTAGAGGCACCGCAGAAGAAAGGCCTGGTGATCTACTTCTTTAAAAACTAGCCATTATAAACCCTAGGAAGCACAGTTCTACTCTCACACACATGGGGTCACCACCAGAATCAACTCTTTGGCAACTGTTCTGTTTTTTATTGGTGTTTACTGAAGGAGTGGCAAAGTCATATTGCAAAAAGCATAAATACAGGAAAAAATGAGAAATTGGTGCCATTACTATAATCGACCTACTGATTTCTAACCTATACAAAGGATGACACATTTTGCATGTTGTTCTACACCTCTCTTTTTTAATAATTTATTTTTGTTGTTCTTTTCGAGAATATACAGAGCAGAACATATACCAATTCAACAACATCTACTTTTACAATTCAGTGACATTGAGTGTCTTCTTTGAGTTGTGCAACCATTCTTACCTTCTTTTCCTGAATTTTTCCTCCCCCATTAACCTAAACTCACTCCCCCCTAAGATTTCTACCTAATCTTTTGAGTTGCTGTTGTCGGTTTGATCTCATATAGATAGCTATTAAAAGAGCACAATCCTCAAGGCTGACATTCTTTACTAGTTAAATTAAATTAATGTTTGGTTTTAAGAAGATTTCAGGGAATATTTTTGGTTCAAGGTTTAAAGATTAGCGCAGGGCAGTAGTTTTAGGGGCTCATCCAGTTTTAATTGCTCCAGAAAATCTGGATTTCATGAGAATTTGAAATTCTGTTCTGCAGTTTCTCCCTTTTGATAAAGATTCTTCTATAGAATCTTTAATCAAAATATCCAGGCAGGGAGGAGCCAGTCAGTTCTCCTTGTCTCATAGGAAAGGAGGCAGTTTTTTCTTGGAGGCAATTAGCCACAAATTCCATTTTCCTCTTCCTATCCTTCTTTCTTTTTTGCTCCAGGTGAATAGAGAGCAATTGTTGTACCTTGGATGACCGCTTGCAAAATAATCTCTAAAATAGTTCATGCATTAAATACTTCAGAGATTATTTTCTATCAGTGCATAAAGAATTCTTTGTTATATTTTATAGCTGCATAGTTGTTTGTACCATAATTCATTTTACTCCTTTTGCTTAAGAAACATTGTTGTATTGAGAAGCCTTTTATATTAGTAAAGTAGTTGCTTTGCATCTGAAAGAGTATATACAGAGAATAAGTTTTTAGAAATTGAATAACTTGTTGAAAATGTATGTACATTTGTAATAATTATAGTTAGTGAAGAATTTATAAGGTAAAGGTCATACCAATTTATACTCACAGTAGAAATGTGTATGAGTCCTGGTTACCCCATATTCTTGGACCAAAACATCTAATCAAACTTTTTGATCTTTCCCAATATGATAGGTTAAAAATTAATTTTTCAACAAGATTTAAATAAACAAATGAGGTCGGACATCTTTTCATGTACTTAATGATCATTGTATTTTCATTCAAAGCTTTTGGCTATTTCTTCGTTGATTGTTAGCTAATACCAGTGACTGAATTTAACTTTATGTAAAGAAAAATGTATGTAGCCTTCTCAGTTGGTTGACAATTCCCTTGAAAGTGTTTTCTCTGATTCTTGGTTAAGTATTTGATTTAGCCTAAGTTATACTCTGAACAAGGAGCCCTGATGGTGTAGTGTCTAAGCACTCAGCTGCTAACCAAAAGGCTGGCAGTTTGAACCCACCAGTGGCTTCATGGGAAAAAAGACCTGGTGATCTGTTCCTGTAAAGACTACAGCCTAGAAAACGCTATGGGGCAGTTCTACCCTGTCATATAGGGTCACTATGAGTTGGAGTTGACCTGATGGCACCCAACAACATACACTCAACTTATTCATTCTTCATTATTGCTTTTTTGCTTATTTGTTTATGTTAATATATATCAGTCTTTCCACTGACCTCTGGTCACTGGAAATATATGTATGAATATAACTTTTTCCCACAAAGAAATTATGGTTTTGTGGGGAGACTATTCAAACAGAAAGATAAATATTAGAATAGTTACATAGAACTGTGGAAGCACACCAAAAGTTACCTAATCCAGAATTTAGGTAAGAGAAAAATGTTAGTGAAGGAGACTCTTGACAGATAAATAGAAGTAAACCAGTCAAATCATAGTGGGAGGCCTTTACTGCAAAGGAAGGAGCATTTGTTAAGGCTCAATGTCAAGAATATGCATTTTTATTTTAAGAAATTTAAATGGAAAATATTCTTTATAATTTAGAAGTTAAGTAGTCTTGGAACCAGGGTTATAAATCAAATGTGAGAGAGGGTTTTGTGAGAGATGAAATTAGAAAAATAAATGAAAGCTTAGGAGCTGAGACTACTAAAGATTCCCTAGAGGATTGTAAGCATCTAAGTGACAGGAAGAGTTATACATTTTAGGAAGAAAACATCGACTCAGTAAAGAGAATGAGATAGAGCAGGACTAAACAGGTGGCAGTAAGGATGCAGGCAAGAAACAATGAGGGATTGAAAGTGAGGCGTGACAAAAAGGTCAATGATGGCCATGAAAGCCGGACAGCATGCACCTGTTATGCACGAGATAAATGTTTGGGATTGTCAGGAAGTGGCTTTCAGAAACAAGGAGAATATGAATCCACCCCAGTCATGAAGGTAGATGGAGTGGCAGATACCGCGCACCCTACAATTCAGCGATCAGCTGGCTATCAAGTAACATCTTATGGATGAAGATAATTCAGTTGATTTATTTTTAATGAAGGCAAGAAGGTATGGTGAACATTCTTCAAACAGGTTAAGGATATATTTTGCTTATCATGCAATGGACTTTGAAAAAAAAAAAAATAACGGACTTTACAGAGGTCAAAATCAAAGATTTTGGAGAGTAGAGAACAACAGGGGGTTGGAGCTGAGGAAACAATCACAGAGCATTTTGGGGATGGGAATTAAGGGGGAAAAACAGGCAACCAGAAGATGATAACATAATGAGCTGATAGCAAAAAAGACAAGGAAGCAAATGATGTAAGATTAATCGACCTCAAAAGTTCAGATAAAATTTGACATAAAATTGTCAATGAAGGCGTAAGCAAAGGTTTCAACTATGAGTAGAGACTGGGCAAAGCCAGCAGTCAATCTAAACTTAACTTTGTATGTGCTTCTTTCCAAGGAGCATTTAGGGGCTAACACAAATCACTCTCACCCAGAAACATTCATTTCGTCAGTAATTTCCGTTTCTATCATTATTAACAGTGTAGCTAGAACATCTCAGAAAACAGTATAACTTTCAGAAAAATCTGACTTTTTTTAGATGCAGTAATAGCCCTGCATTTTCCAACTTTATATTGAACTAATATGGCATCCATGGAATTTCTGAGACTAGGCGGAGTCCAGTCAGGAGAGAAAAATCATACCAGTTATTTTAACAGGGAGAATTAAAAATAAAAAAATGTTAATTTGATATGAAGTTGTTAACTAGGTAACTGAAAAATCCCAAAAGAGAAGTTATCGTGGAGGTAGCAATTGTAGGAAGCAACTATCATACCTAGATCTGGACAAATAAACAGAAAAGACTGAAATTATGTTAAAACTTAGAAGCTTGGAGAGGAAGCCCCAGGACCTCTGAGAAGGGAATGCTGCTCAGTCGGTGCTAGTACCTCTCAGGTTTGTGAGGGGGCTCCATTGGACTTGGAATCAGGGTCTCTGAGAGAGCTGCATAAAGGCTGGTCCTGCAAAGTATTATAAAGATTTCAAGCTAGATTCAAACGTTGCCATGAGAAGGCGTTGCTGCTGCTCCTGCTCCTGCTGCTGCTCCTGCTGCTGCTCCTCCTGCTGCTACTGCTGTTCCTGCTGCTCCTGCTGCTGCTGCTCCTCCTGCTGCTGCTCCTGCTGCTCCTGCTGCTGCTGCTCCTGCTGCTCCTGCTGCTGCTGCTGTTCCTGCTGCTGCTCCTCCTGCTGCTGCTCCTGCTCCTGCTGCTCCTGCTGCTCCTGCTGCTGCTGCTCCTGCTGCTGCTGCTGCTGCTCCTGCTGCTCCTGCTGCTCCTGCCGCTCCTGCTGCTGCTGCCGCTCCTGCTGCTGCTGCTGTTCCTGCTGCTGCTGCTCCTGCTGCTGCTGCTCCTGCTGCTCCTGCTGCTCCAGCTCCTGCTGCTGCTCCTGCTGCTGCTCCTCCTCCTGCTGCTACTGCTGTTCCTGCTGCTTCTGCTGCTGCTGCTCCTCCTGCTGCTGCTCCTGCTGCTCCTGCTGCTGCTGCTCCTGCTGCTGCTGCTCCTGCTGCTCCTGCTGCTGCTGCTGCTCCTGCTGCTGCTCCTCCTGCTGCTGCTCCTGCTGCTCCTGCTGCTGCTGCTCCTGCTCCTGCTGCTGCTGCTCCTGCTGCTCCTGCTGCTCCTGCCGCTCCTGCTACTGCTGCTGTTCCTGCTGCTGCTGCTCCTCCTGCTGCTGCTCCTGTTCCTGCTGCTCCTGCTGCTGCTGCTGCTGCTCCTGCTGCTGCTGCTCCTCCTCCTGCTGCTGCTCCTGCTGCTGCTGCTGCTGCTGCTCTGGCTCCTGCTGCTCCTGCTGCTCCAGCTCCTGCTGCTGCTCCTGCTGCTGCTGCTCCTGCTGCTGCTGCTGCTCTCCTGCTGCTGCTCCTGCTGCTCCTGCTGTTCCTGCTGCTGCTCCTGCTGCTGCTCCAGCTCCTGCTGCTGCTGCTGCTGCTGCTCCTGCTGCTGCTGCTGCTCCTCCTGCTGCTGCTGTTGCTGCTGCTGGGATGAGAAAGAACTGCTAGAGTGATTCTCATAGGACCTTGAAGTAGACAGGAGGTAAAGCGGAAGGAACAAGTCCCTAGTCTCTCAGTTTCCCTCTAGCACCTTCTGTTGGTAACGTCTAAGAGGCAGACCACTGGCAAAGTAGAAGTATGCTCCTCAGAGTCCCAACCCCAGTATCACCACAAAGCCCAGTACGGAGGTGGGGTTGGAGATGAGAGATGATTGCCTAAGAGCCAGCACAATATACATTTGTTACAGTATATTTAAAAAAAATAAATGTAATTATATGTGGATGTGGTGTGTTTGTATATAAGGAGCCCTGGTGTCATAAGGGTTACACATTCAGCTGCTAACCTAAAGCTGGTAATTCGAACCCACCAGCCACTTCTCTGCAGGAGAAAGATGTGACAGTCTGCTTTCTTAACAATTACAGTGGAGGAAACCCTAGAGGGCAGTTCTACTCTCTTCTATAGGATCACTGTGAGTCAGAATCGACTTGAAAGCAACAGATCTTTTTGTTTGTTTTATTTTGTTTTGTTTATATATGTGTGTGTGTATAATTACGTATAAAAAGTTTTTCTGTTATACACATGTGCATATGTTGTCATTGTTGTTAGTTGCTGTCAAGATGATTCTAACTCTTGGCAACCCTGTGTGTGCAGAGTAGAACTGCTCCAAGGGGTTTTCAAGGCTGTAACTTTTCAGAAGCAGATCACCAGGCCTGTATTAGGAGGCGCCTCTGCTTGGGTTCAACCACCAACCTTTTGGCTAGTAGTCGAGAGCTTAACCATTTGTGTCACCCAGGGATGCCCATAAATACTTTTGAATGTGTGTGTGTGTGTGTGTGTGTGTGTGTGCATGTGTACGTATTCACTGGAAAGATCTCCTAGGGCATCCTTACAGAACCTTTGTCCTTTACTTACCTTGGGCGTGAACTTTTTTTTTTTTTTGCACTAGTGTGGATCCATATTAATTTTGCTTTTCTGGTAATGTTACTTTACCTTTAGTAATCTAGTGTAGTATTTGGATAAACTGTCTGCTGTCATAAAGCAGCTAGAAACATCACTCATTACAGCAATGAAAACCTTGTCGGCCTTAGTAAATGAAAGATGCATTAATATCTGGCTTGCAACTCTAGCTGAACATCCTGCTTCATTATGAGGGAGAGGAATCAGCAAATCTGCCATCTGTCAGTATTCCCTAGCACAGACTCTTCTTTCTCCTGCTACTTCACCTGTGAGCTGAATACTCATTGTTTTCCAGGATGGCAGTATCATGCTTGGCTCCTTTGACAGCAGCGTTTGAAAATCTATTTGTCTGGTCACCTTAAATCATGCAAATATTTTTTTTGTGTCTTTCACTGTGTACTTTTCATTAAGCTCCCATGAGTGCCCCTTTTTCTCT
The DNA here is from genome assembly GCF_024166365.1 of Elephas maximus indicus. NCBI lineage: Eukaryota > Metazoa > Chordata > Mammalia > Proboscidea > Elephantidae > Elephas > Elephas maximus. Next base: position 62,406,800 of record NC_064842.1, read on the forward strand.
ATATTTAAATGATATTGCCATTCAGTGAAAGAAAGATAAAATAGATACATTTTTCCTTGCATAATCAAGTTGTTAGTAGAGCTGCAATATGCAATGAATATATATTTAGGTCATTTGAGCGTTGCTATTTCACAGGAGAAGTTCCTGGGTGGTGCCAACAGTTAAGCACTCAACTACTAAGCTGAAAAGGCTGGTGGTCTGCACCCAACCAGAGGCACCTCAGGAGGCAGCCTAGGCCATCTCCTTTTGAAAGGTCACAGCCTTGAAAATGCTACAGAGCAGTTCTACTCTGCAAGCACGGGAGTGTCACGAGTTGGAATCAACTTGATGGCAACTAACAACGAATTTCATAGGAGCTTCAGCTTTATAGTCAAAAAGCAGTCAGAATTCTGGTGGAACTTTGCTCAAGGAAACAAACAAAAAAATGATGAAAGGCTTAAAAGGAATAAATCATTAGAAAAAATGATGATATCTTAAAACAAGTTTATATTTTTCTGAACTGAATCACTCCTAGAGCATAAATTACTCAGTAAGTCTTTTGTGGGGAATACTCACCCACAACGAAGATTAAGTAAAATTGAAATACACAGATTGCACCCTTTCACTTAATTTTTTATTAAGCATCTCTTCCTAACCATCTCTCAGGACTAAAACGTACACATTAGTTCACACAATATTTTTTCTCTAAAATATTGTGGTTACAATAAGTTTGAAGGATCCTATTCGTGTAAACCAAACCAAACCCAGTGCCATCAAGTCTATCCCGACTCACAGAGACCCTATAGGACAGAGTAGAACTGCCCCATAGAGTTTCCAAGGAGTGCCTGGCGGATTTGAACTGCCGACCTTTTGGTTAGCAGCTGTAGCACTTAACCACTACACCACCAGGGTTTTTTGTAACCTGAATAGTTTGTATTATTCTTGAGTGAATCCTGTTATAATGCTGTGCAGCTGAATAGGAGACCAAAAAAAAAAAAATCATATGAGTTAAGATTAGTTCTATGACAGAATAATGCTTTAAAAACATTGGCAGCAAATATTTAAAAGAAAATATTTTAGAGAATAAAATTACTACATTAGTTAAATGAAAAGGTAATGATTTGATTTTTCACTTGGAAAAGAAAATCTGGTTGGAGGTGGTGAAAGAAACTAAGCCCAAAATTAGAGCTCACAGTCAAAAAGAACAATTTTTAGAATTTTCCTGAGTACTATTTAAGAAATTTGAGACTCTGCTAGCACTACAATAATGACAACCAATTTAAATTTGAAAAACTAAAACTTTTCTATCAATGTGTTTCAATTATATCACAGAGTTGTTGTTAGGTGCCCTCAACCCCGTTCAACTCATACCGACCTTATGTACAACAGAACAAAATACTGTCAGGGCCTGCATCTCCCTCACAATCATTGCTTTGCTTGAGCCCATTGTTGCAGCCTCTGTGTCAATCCATCTTGTTGAGGGTCTTCCTGTTTTTCAATGACCCTTCCCTTTACCAAGCATGATGTCCTTCTCCAGGGACTGGTCGCTCCTGACAACATTTCCAAATTATGTGAGACAAAGTTTTGCCATCCTCCCTTCCAAGAGGCATGCTGGCTGTACTTTTCCAAGACCAGCTTATTCATTCTTCTGGCAGTCCATGGTATATCCAGTATTCTTCACCAACACCATAATTGAAAGGTGTCAATTCTTCTTCGGTCTTTCTTATTCATTCTCCAGCTTTCACATGCATATGAGTCAGTTAAAAATACTATGGCTTTGGTCAGATGTACCTTAGTCCCCAAAGTGACATCTCTGCTTTTTAACACTTTAAAGAGGTCTTTTGTAGCAGATTTGATCAATGCAATATGTCATTTGATTTCTTGACTGCTGCTTCCATGGGCATTGATTATGGACCCAAGTAAAATGAAATCCTTGAGGATTTCAATATTTTCCCCATTTATCATAATGTTGCTTACTGGTTCAGTTACGAGAATTTTTGTTTTCTTCATGCTGAGGTGTAATCCATACTGAAGGCTATAGTCTCTGATTTTCATCAATAAGTGCTTCAAGCTCTCTTCACTTTCTGCAAGCAAAGTTGTATCATCTGCATATCAACCTGCATATTGCAGGTTACTAATGAGCCTTCCTCCAGTCCTGATGCCCCATTCTTCTTCGTGTAGTACGACTTCTTACATTATTTACTCAGCGTACAGAATGAATACCAAAAACCCAATCCCATCTCTGTTGAGTGGATTCCAACTCATAGCAACCCTACGGAACAGAGTAGAACTGTCCCATAGAGATTGCAAGGAGCACCCGATGGATTCAAACCGTCAGCTATTTCATTCGCAGCCGTAGCACTTAACCACTATGCCACCAGGGTTAATACTGATTGAATAAGTATGGTGAATAGATACAATCCTGATGCACACCTTTCCTGACTTTAAGCCATGTAGTATCTCCTTGCTCTGTTTGAACAACTGTCCTTTGATTTATGTACAAGTTCCTCATGAGCACAATTAAGCCTTCTGGAATTCCCATTTTTCCCAATGTTATCCATAATTTCTAATGATCCACACAGTCAAATGCTTTTGCATAGTAGAAAAAACACAGGTAAATATATTTCTGGTATTCTCTGCTTTCAGCCAGATTCAGCTGACATCAACAATGATATATCTAGTTCCATGTTTTCTTCTGAATCCGGCTTGAATTTCTGGCAGTTCTCTTTCAATGTACTGCTACAACTACCTTTGAATGATCTTCAGCAAAATTTTACTCGTGTGTGGTATTAACGATATTGTTTGATAATTTCCACGTTCTGTTGTACCACTTTTCTTTGGAATGAGCACAAATATGGATCTCTTCCAGTCAGTTGGCCAGGTAGCTGCCTTCCATATTTCTTGGCATTGACAAGTGAGTGCTTCCAGCACTGCATCTATTTGTTGAAACATCTCAATTTCGTTAATTCCTGGAGCCTTGTTTTTTGCCAATGCCTTCAGTACAGTACAGCTTAGACTTCTTCCTTCAGCACAATTGGCTCTTGATCATATGGTATCTCCTGAAATGTTTGAATGTCAACCAATTCCTTTTGGTGCAATGACTCTGTATTCCTCCCTTTTTTTTTGATGCTTCCCCTGTAGTTTAATATTTTCCTTTCAGAATCTTTCAATATTGCAACTCGAGGCTTCAATTTTCTCATTAGTTCTTTCAGCTTGACAAATGCTGAGTGTGTTCTTCCCTTTTGGTTTTCTAACTGCAGATCTTTGCACATATCATTACAGTACTTTGTCTTCTCAAGCTGCCCTTTGAAATCTTCTGTTCAGCTCTTTTACTGCATCATTTTTTCCTTTCACTTTAGCTACTCTACTTTCAAGAGCAAGCTTCAGAGTCTCCTCTGACATCCGGTTTGGTCTTTTCTTTCTTTCCTGTCTTTTCAATGACGTCTTGCTTTCTTCAAGTATGATATCATTCCACAACTCATCTGGTCTTTGGTCATTAGTGTTTAATGAGTCAAATATATTTTTGAGATGATCTGTAATTTCAGGTGGAATATACTGAAGGTGGGACTTTGGCTCTCATGGAATTCTAATTTTCTTCAACTTGAACTTGAACTTGAATATGAGCAATTGATGGTCTGTTCAGCTGTCAGCCCTTGGCCTTGTTCTGACTGATAATATTGAGCTTTCCCATCATCTCTTTCCACAGATGTAGTCGATTTGATTCCTGTGTGTACCATCTGGTGAGGTGCATGTGTGTAGTCACTGTTTATGTTGTTGAAAAAGGTATTTGCAATGAACAAGTCATTTGTCTTGCGCAGTTCTATCATACAACCTCAGGCGTGGTTTCTATCACTTCAGCCATATTTTTCAACAACTGAACCTTTGTCTTTGTTTCCAACTTTCACATTCCAGTCACCAGTAATTACTCTAGAATCTTGATGGCATGTTTGATCAATTTCAGACTGCAGAATTTTGTAAAAATCTTCTATTTCCTCATCTTTGGCATTAGTGTTTGGTGCATAAATTTGAATAATAATCATATTAACTGATCTTTCTTTTACTAGTATGGGTATTATCTATCACTGACTGCACTGTAAGTAAGGATATATCTTGAAATGTTCTTTTTGACGATGAATACAATGCCATTTCTCTTCAATTTGTCATTCCAGGCATAGTATACCATATGATTGTTCAGTTCAAAATGACCAATACCAGTCCATTCCAGCTCACTAATGTCTAGGATATTGATCTTTATGCGTTCCTTTTCATTTTAGACAACTTTCAATTTTCCTAGATTCATACTTCGTACATTCCACTTTTCTACTACTAATGGATATTTGCAGCTGTTTCTTCTCATTTTAAGCCCTGTCACATCAATGAATGAAGGTCCTGAAAGCTTGACTCCATCCACATCACTAAGGTCCACTCTATTTTGAGGAGGCAATTCTTCCCCAGTCGTATTTTGAGTGCCTTCCTTCCTGAGGGGCTCATCTTTCAGCACTATATCAGACAAGGTTCCACTGCTATTCATAATGTTTTCACTGGCTCATTTTTTCAGAAGTAAACAGCCAGGTCCTTCTTTCTAGTCTGTCTTACTCTGGAAGCTCAGCTGAAACTTCTCTGTCATGAGTGACCCTGCTAGTATTTGAAATACCAGTGGCATAGCTTCCACCACAGTAGGACAAACTGACAGACAGAAAAAGTATAGTACCTGTAATGTACATGTAGCTATATACCATGTGCATGGGAATGAAACAAACCAACTTCAGGGTAGTGGACACCTCTGAGGAAGGAAGAAGTGAAGGAATGGGATAGGGTAGGGGGAAAGAGTTTTAGTTGTGTCTGGTCTATCTATTTATTTAAAGATTTTGGAAAACATGTACATGAAGGGAGAAAATGAGCAAGGAAAGTACATTGTCTTGACGACATTGACTTTGGCTAATCTCAAGGTTAAAAATAGGTTAAGCCTACATATGAGCCTAATACAAGTGTGTGTTGGTTTTTATTAGTTTTGATGTATGGTGTGATTATAGACCTTACCAGAGTAAATTGTGGCAATTCAAACTTACATGCATCATTTGATAGAGAAAATGAGTTTATGTACCTGTAACTAAAGTAAAATGCATTACATTGTAATGAAGTGTAAGCAGGTAGGAAATAAAATTTATAAGCTGATGTTTTAAAAGAACAGAAAGAATTTCTACTGGTAAAAAATATCAGCTCATTTTATAGGTATTTAGCAAAAGGACTATAATGTGTAAGTGGCACAAGATAATTCACCAAGTAAAGTGTCTTTATGCATTGATAGAGGATTTCTTCTGCAGCAAGAAGAGGCAAAATGTGAGCTAATTTAAAATATTGCACATAAATTTAAATCTAAGATTATAATAAAATAACCCATCTGTATATGGAATCATCCTGTTCCTCTTACCCTTTTTTTGTAAGGCTATAAAACAGGAATTCCTGCCTCTTTAGAAGTACTAAATACAAGTAGCTGCCAATCCTTCTCTCTCTCACAGGCTCCTCACCACGGCAGGACTGGCTTGTCAAATGTCTGACTGGAGAGACTGGCAAAAGATCTGAGCATGCATAAATCAACTCACCTGGGATCTTTCCTTTTAAAGGGTAATTCTCCCACGGCAACAGTGGTCTATTGTTAGTATCCCTAACAGAGACTTTGTTCTTGCAGGGGGATACATATTTCCAAACTACATTTCCTAGAACCATTAGTTGTTGTTGTTATGTGCTATCCAGTAGATTCTGACTCATAGCAACCCTATGCACAACAGAACAAAACACTGCCCAGTCCTGTACCACCCTCACAATCATTGCTATGTCTGAGCCTATTGTTTGAGCTACTGTGTCAGTCCATCTCGTTGGGGGCCTTCCTCTTTATCGCTGACTCTGTACTTCACCAAGCATGATGTCCTTTTCCAAGGACTGGTCCCTCCTCCTGATAACATGTCCAAAATATGTAAAACAAAGTCTCCCCATCCTCCCTTCTAAGAAGCATTCTGACTGTACTTCTTCCAAGAGAGATTTGTTCATTTTTTTGGCAGTTTATGGTATATTCAATATTCTTCACCACCATCATAATGCAAAGGCATCGAATTTTTCTTTGGTCTTCCTTATTCATTGCTCAGCTTTCTCATGCATATGAAGTAATTGAAAATACCATGGTTTGGGTCAGGTGCACCTTAGTCCTCAAAGTGACATCTTTACTTTTTAACACTTTAAAGGGCCTTTTTGTAGCAGATTTGCCCAATGCGATGCATCATTTGATCTCTGGACTGCTGTTCCATGGGCTTTGATTGTGGATCCAAGTAAAATGAAATCCTTGACAGTGTCAATATTGTCTCTGTTTAAGTAATGGGGAAGCCAGCACAACTTGTGCAAGGCAAGGTCATGGAAGCTCCATAGACACATCCAAACTCCCTGAGGGACTGAATTGCTGGGCTAAGGGCTATGGGGACCATGGTCTTGGGCAACATTTAGCTTAATTTGCATAACACAGTTTACAAAGAAAACGTTTTACATTCAACTTTGGTGAGTAGTGTCTGTCTGGGGTCTTAAAAGCCTATGAGCAGCCACCTAAGATACAACACTGGTCTACCCCTTTGGGAGCAAGGGAGAATGAAGAAAACTAAAAATACAAGGGAAAGATTAGCCCAAAGGACTAATAGACCACATCTACCATGGCCTCCACCAGACTGAGTCCAGTACAACTAGATGGCGCCTGAATACCACCACCAACTGCTCTGACAAGGGATCAAAATACAGAGTCCCAGACAGAGCTGGAGGAAATGTAGAACAAAATTCTAACTCAAAAAGGACCAGACTTATTGGTCTGACAGAGACTGGAGAAACCCAGAGGGTATGGCCCCCAGACTCCCTTTTAGCTCAGTAATGAAGTCACTCCTGAGGTTCATCCTCCAGCCAAAGATGAGACAGGCCTATAAAACAAAACAAGACTAAAGGGGCACACCAGCCCATAGGCAAGGACTAGAAGGCAGGAGGGACCAGGAAAGCTGGTAAAAGGAAACCCAAGGTGGAGAAGGGAGAGTGTTGACATGTCGTGGGGTTGTTAACTAATGTCATAAAACAATATGTATACTGTGTAATGAGAAACTAGTTTGTTCTGTAAACCTTCATCTAAAGTAAAAAGAAAGAAAAAGAAAAAAATACATATATTTTCTCTGTTTATCATGATGTTGTTTATAGGTCCAGTTGTGAGGATTTCTGCTTTCTTTATCTTGAGGTGTAATTCACACCGACACCATCAGAAAAAAAAAAAATCGGAGTAAGGGTAAATTCAATTCTCCTCTTGGTTGGACCCCAAGGTCTGGATTGGGAAAAGCCAGAAAAATCCTGATTCTAACTGCATGTCCACACCTGCACTATGTTCATTAATTCATCTCTAAACCATAAATAATCCTGATATTTTTATCCCTGTCTGGCTTCTTGCTTTATTTCTATTACAAATTGAGAGGGGAAAGTGTGAGATAATTTGATATATTTGATCAATTACTACCTTCAGAGGCTAACATACAAAAAAACCTTCACTGTTACTCTCATTATATTTAGAAAGTTTGGACTTCCTTGCCTTCTTGAACTACTTTTAATGCATAGGATAAATAATAATGTATAATTATACATTAATTCTGTAATAATTCATCTAAATATTAACCTGCCCCTAGAAAAATATGAGCTTGATAAGGACAGTAACCCTGTGTGTGTGTGTTTTTACTACATCATTACCAGGGCCCAGTGCAATGCCTGGCATATAGATAGTTCTTAGAAAATGTTTGAAAAATAAATTAAAAAATTATTCATTGAATTCACATCTTGATACTTCTGTGAAATACTGTATTAAACACTATAAATATGATTCCTGGTTTTAAGGAGTTTTGTATTTTCTATCCTTAACAAAGCCCCCCTATTCCAGTTATCTGTATGGTAGCATCTCTGACAAATAAAATATTCACTGACTAAAAATGAGAATATGTTATGATGTTATTGGAGTCCTGGTAGCATAGATATTAAGATATTAGATATTAAGAACTCGGCTACTAACTAAAAGGTCAGCAGTTCAAATCCACCAGCTGCTCCTTGGAAACCCTACAGAGCAGTTCTACTATATCGTATAGGGTCACTATGAGTCAGAATCAGCTCGACAGCAATGGGTTTAGTTTTTTGGGTTTTATGATGTTATCAGAATTGTCCATAGGTTGAAGAAATGCAGCCCCTGAAAATTTAACTTGCAAAATTTTTATTTTTATTCTCTTTTTCAGAGATCCAAAATGCTTATATAATTCCAGGCCACCCTTGCTTTTTTTTTTTTTTTTTTTTCAGTTTGCTACTTTTAAGCAATAGCTTTGTAAAATCCACACATCGCTATGGTCTTTCAAGCTTCAAAGCAGAAAGAGTCATCTTTCCCAAGACAAACGTCTTTGCTAAGATGCTTGGCTTCCTTCCTTTCTTCCTTCATTTGTTCCATGAATAATGTATTCAGTGCCTGCAATGTTCTTCTTTCCAGAAAGACCTTATTACAGGTACTGACCAGTGTAGTGAAGAAAAACAAAGCAGAGAAAAGGGATGAAGTGTCTGATGGGTGGGGTGGATGTTTTGATATGTAAAATATTTCTTTGATTGAGTGATATTTGAGCAGAAATCTGGAATAAAGAGGGGGAGAAAGTCATGCCAAAATCTAGCTGGAGAGTGTTCTGAGTATAAGAAACAGAGTGCAAAACCCCTAAGGTGACAATTTGGGCTTCTCTGAGGGACAGTAAGAAGGCTAGTGTGGAATGAGCCGTATTAGCTTTTGAAATGAAATACTACCCATCCGTTTCTGTCCTCTCTCTTTAACTCCACTTCTCCCTGGGATGTTCTGAGAATCCCCTATAACCCCGTTCTTTCTTTTCCTCCACAAAAGCTCCAGATGTTGTTATTAGTCCGTAGTGTAATTTGATCAGGAGTTCCTGAGTGGCACAAACACTTTAGCACTGAACTACTAACAAAAAAGTTACCCATTCAAACCCACCAAGAGGAGCCTCGGAATCTGACCACCTGCTTCCGAAAGGTCACAGCCTAGGAAGCCCCATGAAGTGCCATTCCAGCCTACACACACGGAGTAGCCATGAGTCAGAGTCTACTTAAGAGCAACTGGTTTGGGTTTTTTTGTTATTGTTTTAGAATTTAGTCAAGCTTTTCAAGCTGAGATTGTGCATAACTTTGCAAGAAACTAAGGGACAGGTATATGTTCAATATAAAGCTAATTGTGTGACTCTTACATAAAAACAGACTGCTTCAAACAACTCATATATGTTTGTTTTAGCTTCAATCTCTCATTTCCAGACTTATTCAGTAATTTACAAATTTAAATTAAAAACAAAATAAAACTCATCCAGAGACCTCAATAAACTAAAAATATTGAACCCTGTCCCTTAACAGCCCCATCTAATGAGCAAATCCTTTACATTTACAATCCTAAATATCTCCCTTATTTCACATTTGGGTAAATGTGCCAGACTACTGTATACTAGAGCCCTGATAGCATAGTGGTTAAGAGCATGGCGGCTAACCGAAAGCTCAGCAGTTCAAATCCACCAGCTGCTCCTTGGAAACCCTATGCGGCAGTTCTACTCTGTCCTGTAGGGTCGATATGAGTCGGAATCGACTCGACAGCAGCAGAATTGGATTGGGATACTAACTACCAGAAGAATTAAGAGGCTCATCTATCATCAATTTAGACCTAAGTTTGCTGAGTCAGAATAGACCCATGGGCAAGGGTTTTTGGTATTGCAACAGCATTCCATTCTTCAACCTCATACTATTCTCTAAAGTGCAAAGGCTCTGAGGCAGAGCTAGGTCTAACATGTTGAGAAGCAGAAAGGGGTCCTTGAACACTCTTATAAGGACTTTGGTTTTTACCCTTAGTGAGATGGGGACACGTTAGAAGGTTGTGAGCAGAGAAGTGCCATGATTTAACCTACATTTTTAAAGAATGACTCTCTCTGATCTAACGTAAATACCCTGTAGAGGGCAAGGATGGAAACAGGAGGCCAGTTAAGAGGCGACTGCAATATCGTGGACCAAAGAAAATGGTTGCTAAGCCAAAAGTAGTAATAGTGAGGATGGTGACAAGTGGCCAGATTCAAATTATTGGAGGTTGAGACAATAGGAAACACCGACAGATTAACTGTGGGGCGTGACAGGAAGATAGGAATTTTTTTGGATGACACCAAGCCTTTTTCCTCAGCAACTAGGAGAGATTTCTCTTTAACCAAGATGAGGATGACTTCAGATTCAGTTTCAGAGGAAGAGATTAGGAGCAAAATACTAGTCATATTACATTTCACAATCTATCCGGTATCTTAGTGGAAATGTCAGTTTGGGAGTTGGAACTACGAGTCAGAGATCAGGGGAGAAGACCAGTCTGGAGATACGCTTGTTTAAATCATCAACATAGAGATGGAAATTTAAAGCCATAAGACTGTTGAAACGGATACCAGGGCGGGCGGAGCCAAGATGGCGGACTAGGCAGATGCTATCTCGGATCCCTCTTACAACAAAGACACGGAAAAACAAGTGAATCGATCACATACGTAACAATCTACTAACCCTGAACAACAAACACAGATTTAGAGACGGAGAACGAACTAATACGGGGAAGCAGCGATTGTTTCCAGAGCCTGGAGCCAGCATACCAGTCAGGTACGGCACAAGCACAGAGAGCGGCTCCACCCCCCTGAACTAACCCCGGGAGGGGGACCAGCCGGTTCCGCGGGCGGCGTGGGATGCAGCTGGTAGGATAAGTCCCCAGGAGGCAGTGACTGGTCTTGGAACAGGGAAAGCAGCGTCCCAGCTGGGGAACCATCCCGCCGGGATTTGGACTGGACGCAGGTACAGCATAAACACGGAGAGCTGCTCCACCCCCCTGAACTAACCCCGGGAGAGGGCCCAGCAGGTTCACGCGGGCGGCGTCCGGTAGGAGAAGTCCCCGGGGGGTAGCGACTGGTATTGGAGCGGGGAGAACAGCATCCCAGCCGGGACACTCGGTCACGGCACAAGCATGGGGAGCTGCTCCACCCACCTGAACTAATGCCAGCAGGGGACCCAACTGGTTCGCGGGAGTGGCACGGCAACACGGCTGGAGGGACGCGAAGTCCCCGGGAGGCAGCGACTGATTTTGGAGTCAAGAGTGCACCGTCCCAGCAGGGGAGCCTTGACGCTGGGCGTGGGGCTGGAAACGGAGGATCTGACCGTGACTCCAGTGGGCCAGACCCCCCGGGGGCAATCTTCACACAGCCAGCACACATAGGTGACGCGCTCCGCGGGAATCTCAGATATAATAGTCATTCCAAGCAAGACAAGCAACTCTGGCTATATTCTGAGGTGCTACTCTCCTATCTCTCTGTTCCCTCCCCCACCCTCCCCAGGCGCCTTCATTAACATCCGAATAGCCTGCGCCAGAGGGAGAACTCTGATAGGGATCTGACTGCTTATTTTTAGCGGATTTTCTGGAAAAACTAGTTTCCCAGTGATGGCTCGGAGACAACAATCCATATCAAACCACTTAAAGAAGCAGACAATGACAGCTTCTACAACCCCCCAAACAAAAGTATCAAAATCTTTCCCAAATGAAGATACAATCTTGGAATTATCAGATACAGAATATAAAAAACTAATTTACAGAATGCTTCAAGACATCACAAATGAAATTAGGCTAACTGCAGAAAAAGCCAAGGAACACACTGATAAAACTGTTGAAGAACTCAAAAAGATTATTCAAGAACATAGTGGAAAAATTAATAAGTTGCATGAACCCATAGAGAGACAGCATGTAGAAATCCAAAAGATTAACAATAAAATTACAGAATTAGACAACACAATAGGAAGTCAGAGGAGCAGACTCGAGCAATTAGAATGCAGACTGGGACATCTGGAGGAGCAGGGAATCAACACCAACATAGCTGAAAAAAAATCAGATAAAAGAATTTAAAAAAATGAAGAAACCCTAAGAATCATGTGGGACTCTATCAAGAAGGATAACCTGCGGGTGATTGGAGTCCCAGAACAGGGAGGGGGGACAGAAAACACAGAGAAAATAGTTGAAGAACTCCTGACAGAAAACTTCCCTGACATCATGAAAGACGAAAGGATATCTATCCAAGATGCTCATTGAACCCCATTTAAGATTGATCCAAAAAGAAAAACACCAAGACATATTATCATCAAACTTGCCAAAACCAAAGACAAAAAGAAAATTTTAAAAGCAGCCAGGGAGAAAAGAAAGGTTTCCTTCAAGGGACAATCAATAAGAATAAGTTCAGACTACTCAGCAGAAACCATGCAGGCAAGAAGGGAATGGGACGACATATACAGAACACTGAAGGAGAAAAACTGCCAGCCAAGGATCATATATCCAGCAAAACTCTCTCTGAAATGTGAAGGCAAAATTAAGATATTTACAGACAAACACAAGTTTAGAGAATTTGCAAAAACCAAACCAAAGCTACAAGAAATACTAAAGGATATTGTTTGGTCAGAAAACCAATAATATCCGATATCAGCATACCACAAGGTCACAAAACAGAACGTCCTGATATCAACTCAAATAGGGAAATCACAAAAACAAACAAATTAAGATTAATTGAAAAAAAAAATACACATAACAGGGAATCATGGAAGTCAATAGGTAAAAGATCACAATAATCAAAAAGAGGGACTAAATACAGGAGGCATTGAACTGCCATATGGAGAGGGATACAAGGCGATATAGAACAATACAAGTTAGGTTTTTACTTAGAAAAATAGGGGTAAATAATAAGGTAACCACAAAAAGGTATAACAACTCTATAACTCAAGATAAAAGCCAAGAAAAATGTAACGACTCAACTAACATAAAGTCAAACACTATGAAAATGAGGATCTCACAATTTACTAAGAAAAACGCCTCAGCACAAAAAACTATGTGGAAAAATGAAATTGACAACAACACACATAAAAAGGCATCAAAATGACAGCACTAAAAACTTATTTATCTATAATTACGCTGAATGTAAATGGACTAAATGCACCAATAAAGAGACAGAGAGTCACAGACTGGATAAAGAAACACGATCCATCTATGTGCTGCCTACAAGAGACACACCTTAGACATAGAGACACAAACAAACTAAAACTCAAAGGATGGAAAAAAATATATCAAGCAAACAATAAGCAAAAAAGAAGAGGAGTAGCAATATTAATTTCTGACAAAATAGACTTTAGACTTAAATCCACCACAAAAGATAAAGAAGGACACTATATAATGATAAAAGGGACAATCGATCAGGAAGACATAACCATATTAAATATTTACGCACCCAATGACAGGGCTGCAAGATACATAAATCAAATTTTAACAGAATTGAAAAGTGAGATAGATACCTCCACAATTATAGTAGGAGACTTCAACACACCACTTTCGGAGAAGGACAGGACATCCAGTAAGAAGCTCAATAGAGACACGGAAGATCTAATTACAACAATCAACCACCTTGACCTCATCGACTTATACAGAACTCTCCACCCAACTGCTGCAAAATATACTTTTTTTTCTAGCGCACACAGAACATTCTCTAGAATAGACCACATATTAGGTCATAAAACAAACCTTTGAAGAGTCTAAAACATCGAAATATTACAAAGCATCTTCTCAGACCACAAGGCAATAAAACTAGAAATCAATAACAGAAAAACTAGGGAAAAGAAATCAAATACTTGGAAAATGAACAATACCCTCCTGAAAAAAGACTGGGTTATAGAAGACATCAAGGAGGGAATAAGGAAATTCATAGAAAGCAACGCGAATGAAAATACTTCCTATCAAAACCTCTGGGACACAGCAAAAGCAGTGCTCAGAGGCCAATTTATATCGATAAATGCACACATACAAAAAGAAGAAAGAGCGAAAATCAGAGAACTGTCCCTACAACTTGAACTAATAGAAAGTGAGCAACAAAAGAATCCATCAGGCACCAGAAGAAAACAAATAATAAAAATTAGAGCTGAACTAAATGAATTAGAGAACAGAAAAACAATTGAAAGAATTAACAAAGCCAAAAGCTGGTTTTTTGAAAAAATTAACAAAATTGATAAACCATTGGCTAGACTGACTAAAGAAATACAGGAAAGGAAACAAATAACCCAAATAAGAAACGAGAAGGACCACATCACAACAGAACCAAATGAAATTAAAAGAATCATTTCAGATTATTATGAAAAATTGTACTCTAACAAATTTGAAAACCTAGAAGAAATGGATGAATTCCTGGAAAAACACTACCTACCTAAACTAACACATTCAGAAGTAGAACAACTAAATAGACCCATAACAAAAAAAGAGATTGAAACGGTAATCAAAAAACTCCCAACAAAAAAATGCCCTGGCCCGGACGGCTTCAATGCAGAGTTCTACCAAACTTTCAGAGAAGAGTTAACACCACTACTTCTGAAGGTATTCCAAAGCATAGAAAATGACGGGATACTACCCAACTCATTCTATGAAGCCACCATCTCCCTGATACCAAAACCAGGTAAAGACATTACAAAAAAAGAAAATTATAGACTTATTTCCCTCATGAACATAGATGCAAAAATCCTCAACAAAATTCTAGCCAATAGAATCCAACAACACATCAAAAAAATAATTCACCATGATCAAGTGGGATTTATACCAGGTATGTAAGGCTGGTTTAATATCAGAAAAACCATTAATGTAATCCATCACATAAATAAAACAAATGACAAAAACCACATGATCTTATCAATTGATGCAGAAAAGGCATTTGACAAAGTCCAACACCCATTTATGATAAAAACTCTTACCAAAATAGGAATTGAAGGAAAATTCCTCAACATAATAAAGGGCATCTATGCAAAGCCAACAGCCAATATCACTCTAAATGGAGAGAACCTGAAAGCATTTCCCTTGAGAACGGGAACCAGACAAGGATGCCCTTTATCACCGCTCTTATTCAACATCGTGCTGGAAGTCCTAGCCAGGACAATTACGCTAGACAAAGAAATAAAAGGTATCCGGATTGGCAAGGAGGAAGTAAAGCTAACACTATTTGCAGATGACATGATTATATACACAGAAAACCCTAAGGAATCCTCCAGAAAACTACTGAAACTAATAGAAGAGTTTGGCAGAGTCTCAGGTTATAAAATAAACATACAAAAATCACTTGGATTCCTCTACATCAACAAAAAGAACATCGAAGAAGAAATAACCAAATCAATACCATTCACAGTAGCCCCCAAGAAGATAAGATACTTAGGAATAAATCTTACCAAGGATGTAAAAGACCTATACAAAGAAAACTACAAAGCTCTACTACAAGAAATTCAAAAGGACATACTTAAGTGGAAAAACATACCTTGCTCATGGATAGGAAGACTTAACATAGTAAAAATGTCTATTCTACCAAAAGCCATCTATACATTTAACGCACTTCCGATCCAAATTCCAATGTCATATTTTAAGGGGATAGAGAAAAAAATCACCAATTTCATATGGAAGGGAAAGAACCCCCGGATAAGCAAAGCACTACTGAAAAAGAAGAAGAAAGTGGGAGGCCTCACTCTACCTGATTTCAGAACCTATTATACAGCCACAGTAGTCAAAACAGCCTGGTACTGGTACAACAACAAGCACATAGACCAATGGAACAGAATTGAGAACCCAGACATAAATCTATCCACGTATGAGCAGCTGATATTTGACAAAGGACCAGTGTCAATTAATTGGGGAAAAGATAGCCTTTTTAACAAATGGTGCTGGCATAACTGGATATCCATTTGCAAAAAAATGAAACAGGACCCATACCTTACACCATGCACAAAAACTAACTCCAAGTGGATCAAAGACCTAAACATAAAGACTAAAACGATAAAGATCATGGAAGAAAAAATTGGGACAACCCTAGGAGCCCTAATACAAGGCATAAACAGAATACAAAACATTACCAAAAATGATGAAGAGAAACCCGATAACTGGGAGCTCCTAAAAATCAAACACCTATGCTCATCTAAAGACTTCACCAAAAGAGTAAAAAGACCACCTACAGACTGGGAAAGAATTTTCAGCTATGACATCTCCGACCAACGCCTGATCTCTAAAATCTACATGATTCTGTCAAAACTCAACCACAAAAAGACAACCCAATCAAAAAGTGGGCAAAGGATATGAACACACACTTCACTAAAGAAGATATTCAGGCAGCCAACAGATACATGAGAAAATGCTCTCGATCATTAGCCATTAGAGAAATGCAAATTAAAACTACGATGAGATTCCATCTCTCACCAGCAAGGCTGGCATTAATCCAAAAATCACAAAATAATAAATGTTGGAGAGGCTGCGGAGAGATTGGAACTCTTATACACTGCTGGTGGGAATGTAAAATGGTACAACCACTTTGGAAATCTATCTGGAGTTATCTTAAACTGTTAGAAATAGAACTACCATACAACCCAGAAATCCCACTCCTCGGAATATACCCTAGAGATGCAAGAGCCTTCACACAAACAGATATATGCACACCCATGTTTATTGCAGCTCTGTTTACAATAGCAAAAAGTTGGAAGCAACCAAGGTGTCCATCAACGGATGAATGGGTAAATAAATTGTGGTATATTCACACAATGGAATACTACGCATCGATAAAGAACAGTGACAAATCTGTGAAACATTTCATAACATGGAGGAACCTGGAAGGCATTATGCTGAGCGAAATTTGTCAGAGGGAAAAGGACAAATTTTGTATAAGACCACCGTTATAAGATCTTGAGAAATAGTAAACCTGAGAAGAACACATACTTTTGTGGTTACGAGGGGGGGAGGGAGGGAGGGTGGGTGAGGGTTTTTTATTGATTAATCAGTAGATAAGAACTGCTTTAGGTGAAGGAAAAGACAACACTCAATACATGGAAGGTCAGCTCAATTGGACTGGACCAAAAGCAAAGAAGTTTCCGGGATAAAATGAATGCTTCAAAGGTCAGCGGAGCAAGTGCGGGGGTCTGGGGAACATGGTTTGCGGGGACTTGTAAGTCAATTGGCAAAATAATTCTATTATGAAATCATTCTGCATCCCACTTTGAAATGTGGCGTCTGGGGTCTTAAATGCTAACAAGCGGCCATCTAAGATGCATCAATTGGTCTCAACCCACCTGGAGCAAAGGAAAATGAAGAACACCAAGGCCACACTACAACTAAGAGCCCAAGAGACAGAAAGGGCCACATGAACCAGAGACCTACATCATCCTGAGACCAGGAGAACTAGTTGGTACCCGGCCACAATCGATGACTGCCCTGACAGGGAGCACAGCAGAGGACCCCTGAGGGAGCAGGAGATCAGTGGGATACAGACCCCAAATTCTCATAAAATGACGAAACTTAATGGTGTGACTGAGACTAGAGGAATCCCGGCGGCCATGGTCCCCAGACCTTCTGTTGGCACAGGACAGGAACCATCCCCGAAGACAACTCATCAGACATGAAAGGGACTGGTCAGCGGGTGGGAGAGAGACGCTGATGAAGAGTGAGCTAATTATATCAGGTGGACACTTGAGATTGTGTTGGCAACTCTTGTCTGGAGGAGGGATGGGAGGATAGAGAGAGAGGGAAGCCGGCAAAATTGTCATGAAAGGAGAGACTGAAAGGGCTGACTCAAGAGGGGGAGAGCAAGTGGGAGTAGGGAGTGAGATGTATGTAAACTTATATGTGACAGACTGATTGGATTTGTAAACTTTCACTTGAAGCTTAATAAAAGTTAATAAAAAAAAAAAAAAGACTGTTGAAATGAAGAGATCAAGGACTGAGCCTTGAGCACTCCAAATTTAGGAAGATGAGGAAATGAGATAGAAATAAAAAAAAGAAGGAGACTGCATTTATTAGGGTAACTCTAGGTATTAAAACACCTAGAGGCCAAAATGTAGATAATGACTCAAATGCAATAGAATTTATTCTTCTTGTTCACATAAGTGTCCCAAAACAGTGTTTCAGGTTGGCAGAGGCAGCTTTCTTCTAAGTGGTCATTCAGAGATCAAGGCTAACAATCTCTAAAGTTGCTGAGTAAAAGAAATTGAAGAAAAGAAGAATGTAGATTTTTATAACCATCTAGAAGTTCTACCATAGAACTGAAAAGTGTAATCAATGAAGTAGGAGGAAAATCAGAGGAATATGAAATCCAAGAAGCCAACTGAAGACAGTTTTTCTAGGAGGAACAAAATAATCAATTTGTTAAATGCTTCTGATCCATAAATATAGAGAGAGAGAGAGATACCCTATAGGACAGAGTGGAACTGCCCCATAGGGTTTCCAAGGAGCTGCTGGTGGATTTGAACTGCCGACCATTTGGTTAGCAGTCAAGCTCTTAATGACTATACCACCAGGGCTCCATATATATTTATGTGCATATGGACAAAGAGTTGATAATTAGATTTAACTATGTGGTGGTTATTTGTGTCTTAGAGTAGTAGTATAGTATAGCAGCTAAGAGTAGGGACTACAAAATCTGTGTGCCTGGATTTTAATCAGACCTCTACTACTTAACAGCTGTCTTAGTTGCCTAGTGCTGCCATAACAAAAATAAAAAAGATACCTCAGTTATGTAACTTTAAAGAATAGCAATTTCTTTCATCACGGTTCTGAAGGCTAAAACTCAAATCAGAGTCCTGGCTGTGTTAATTCCTTTTACTAGCCTCTCTTCCAGTTTCTAGTGTCTATCAGCAATCCTTGGCAAAAAACATGGAATCTGGCATACAGATAGAAAAATTGGACTTAGAAGTATAAGCAGTTTATGTCTGGTAAAACAGATAAAGCAGAGATCTTAGCTCATGAAAATTTGGGACACAGGAAGGATAGATATGGTGGGGAAGATTGTAGAAGGACTTTTTCAGTCATTTAGATTTTTCACTGTGAGATAAAAGGCAGAATCATCAGCTGTATGCTACTGTGCTTTTTATATAGCACACTATCTGGTATAAAGTAGACATACCAAAATATTTTAGTAGGTACTTGAAAATATCTTTGAGGGAGCCAATACTCAAGTCCCTTTGTGTGATAGACAAAATAAAGATGTCCACATCTTAATCCCTAGAATCTGTGAGTATGCTGCCTTCCATGGCAAAAGTGACTTTATTGATGTGATGAACTTAAGAATCTTCAGATGGGGAGGTTATCCCAGATTAGTCAATAAACAAAAATCCAAACCCGCTGCTGTCAAGTCGATTCTGACTCATAGTGACCCTGTAGGGCAGAGTAGAACTGCCCCATAAGGTTTCCAAGGGATTAGTCAATAGGTCCAATGTAATCACTAGAGTCCTCATAACAGAGAGGAGAAAGGGTCAAAGTTAGAAAAAGGAGGTGTGACACAGAACCAAAGGTTATTATAGCCATCAGCTTTGAAGATAGAGGAAAGGGCCAAAGGTCAAGAAATGCAGTAGCCTCTAAAAAAAGAAGCTGGAAAAGGCAAGGAAACAGATTCTCCCCAGAAGGAAGCCTCCAGAAGGAACACTCTCCCAACACCTTGCTTTTAATCCATTAAAACTTTATCTTGGACTTCTGGCCTTCAGAATTATGAGATATTAAATTTGTGTTGTTTTAAACTACTAAGTTTTTGGTAGTTTATTACAACAGCAGTAAGAAACTAATATACTTGGTAATTAAACTGATCACTCCTATGAATTAGAAGCAATACAGGCTCCACATATGTATAGGAGCTGAGACGGTCTCAGGAAGATTTCACTGATCTATCTCACTCCCACATAAACACTAAGATAGCTTTTATCTGCCTTCCATTACCCCACCATTTGATCTTTAAGGTGGAGAATTAGATGAATTCTCTATGATGATAGATAAGTATGATAGAGATATCTTCATGTCATGTATGGTTTTAAGATGAAAACAAAAGCTCTGACATTATAGACGCACTTCATTTTAGTTGCAGATATTAGATCTACTTCTATTCTTGTACACAAAAAAAACTATACTCTTGTATAGATTATGGAAATTCTTTATAGGATTCAGTCTTAGAAACCTGCAAATGACATGCAGGTGGATTCAAATTTGAGAAAATATTGGCAAGTGTCTAATAACCTTTTGCACAGTCAGTTGTGAAAGTGACTTTCAGTGACAAAATATATTACACACATTAAAATATTTAAGCTTTCTGGACACATCGTGAATCCTAAGGCAATGGGTATTTTATTTTTGATGCAGCTAAATGCATCTGCAGCTTGATGGCCCTCATAAGTAATAATCTGAATTGCCTATCAGAGGCAAGTGCCTGAGTTATTTACAAAGGAAAAACGGACCCAATAATGCAACGTGTCACCATTTTATGCAAAAATAAAGTAAATCTGGCAGCAAAAATAATGAAATGCGATAAGCCATACACTTGAAATCTTACATGCCACATTACCAAAAAAAAAAAAAAAAACTTCATAAAAATATAGCCTTAGGGAAATAGAATTCCAATACATTGCCTAGATGATCAGCCAAAGCGCTGACTCTAAAAGTCCTTGTAATGACTCCAGTCATGGCTTCCCAAAATGTCTGTAAAAGTCCCATGTCTTCTAAGACTTTTGCTCAGGCTCTCTATTTCTGAGATCATCCCTTTCCTCCAAACAAAACAAAACAAAACCCACTGCCATCGAGTCGATTTCGACTCATAGTGACCCTATCCTTAGCTCCTCTAAAACAAATTCTATTTCTTCCACAGTTCACGTGTTATGGCTGCCATCCCTCTGTGGGTTAAGGTGAAAAACCCATTCTAGAAAGTGTTCTTCGTTTTATTCATCTTCATTTTATTTTAAGCCTTCATTTTATTCATCAGATGCCGATATTCTTGTGATAGTTATTATTACGCAGATTTAAACACACAATAACGAACATCTGTTTTTACTTTTGACATGCAACTTCTTTTGCAACTTCCTCACAACAGATTTTTATTTTTTTTAATTTGTGTGGTATTTACAACGAATCATCATTCTGCCCACAATGTCTCAATATTGATTATGTAATTTATTGCCTAAGGGAAGAACACGGATGTTATGGAAAAAGCATAGCCTTAAGAAACAGTCTCTGCCATAATTTAGTTGTGGGTGCCAAGTAAAGTTACTTCCCTCCTGGCTTTATTCCCTCCTTTGTAAAAAAATGGGCATTAGCAATCTCTGCTAGAAGAAAGAATAATTTAGACTGTTTAGAGGAAGTGATTAAGGTAAAGTGCTTGCGAGCATCTAATACCCTGGTTGGAGCATACATTATGATAACGATTTCTTACCTTTCATTTTGTAAGGATATTGGTATCATGAATAGAACAAGTGCTAGCCAAAACAGTTAGGAGCACTGTGTCTATTTTTGGCATGACTGATCCAACACCAACAGAAATAACAGCAACTATAGGAGTTCATTCCTGTTATCTGATTTCTTCAGTCCTGTGATTCTCAATGTATGGTTCGGGGATCCCGAGAGATCTTTATCAGAGGGTTAACGATGTCAATTTATTTTTTTCAAAATTATATTAAAACAGTATTTCCCTTTTCACTCACATTCTCTTTCACATGTGTGCAGTGAAGTTTCCTAGAAACTACACGATGCCATTTATCGTAGCAGTGTAGAGGATAAGTATGAGAACTGAGCCATCTTCTCATAATCCAGATAGTAAGGAGATATATGTCAAGCAATGACATGCTTCTAGTTTTTTAAAGAATATAGTTATTTTTCATAAAAAATATGTTATTTATGTTAAAAAGTAATGGATGTATTGCTAGTTTTTAATTAGTAATATTTTTAAATGTCTCGGTTTTCATTTCTAATATTGTAAATATTGATCGATAATCCACAAACAAAAAAAAAACTTTTGAGAGTCTTCAATACTTTTTAGGGATGTAACAGGGTCCTAAGGCCAAAATGTTTTAGAGCCGTTACATTAGATTTTCTACCAGCAGGGAACCCTTCACTGTCATGCCATTTCACTTAGATCACTTTGCGGCTCCAATGTTTTCTCCTAGGGTAACATGACTTGCCCTGCTTCCCTTAGAGTATTCATAAGAATACCCCTTGCATTGAATATATTTAACAGTGATGGAAATGGAAAAATACAAATTCTGTCTTAATAGGAGAGTTTAAATTTTCCAACCCATACTTGTTAATCTTATGAAGGAAGACTGTTGAGAGCAGGGGATATAGATCTCCTTATTTGTACCGGGCATAAAGGCAGTCTTCCCTCAGACCTGGTCTGAACCATGAGCCATTCATCTTTCTACATGTCCTTGGGTCTTGTCTCTAGAAGTCTCTCCCTCCAACCACGCTGAACTCTGAACACCGTAGCCCACTTCTCTGTTGAGACAATGCACTTTACTTCTTTCCTCCAATTCAACTTGGATTCTGAAATGAACATCTTGTTCTAGATTCCTGGCAAATTCTAACTTTTTCCTGCTGAATTAACTTATTCATCTGGAAAGTCTTATTGACTTATGCTTAAAAACCAAAAACCAAACTAAGTGCTGTCGAGTCGATTCTGACTATAGCGACCCTATAGGACAGAATAGAAATGCCCCACAGAGATTTCCAAGAAGCGCCTGGTGGATTTGAACTGCTGACCCTTTGGTTAGCAGCTGTAGCACTTAATCACTATGCCACCAGGGTTTCCGACTTACGCTTAGAGACTCTTAAAGAGTCTCCAAAATAACATTGACTTTAAAAATTACTGTATTCTAACCCTGTCATCTAAGCCAGAAGTGACCTAAATTTGTTAAACTTTATACTCTAAGAAAGTGATTGATTTGTTGTTGTTGTTTGTTTGGGCATGTGATGCTTCTAGAACTTATCAGTTCCCATAGTCAAGAGTTGTACTGTCCAATAGAGCTATTGAGCACTTGAAATATGGCTGGTCCAAATTCAGATTTGTTGTAAATATAAAGGACACACCAGATTTTGAAGACTTAGTACAAGAAGACACAGTCTATTCCTCTGTCAATTACTTTGTCCTCCAAACTGTTCTTCCTACTTTCACTCTTCTATCTCTACAATTCAGTTCCTATATAGCAGCTAGAATGAAAACATAAATTACTCCTCAAGACTGCCTGTGTCATGAAAAAAAGGAAAGTCTGAGAAGCTAACAGTCCAGAGGACACAAAGAATAAATTACAACTAGACTGTTGTTACTGTTGTTAGGTGCTGTCAAGTTGGTTCCTATTCATAGTGACCCTATGTACAACATAATGAAATACTGCATGATCCTACATCATCTTCACGATCGTTGCTATGTTTATGCCCATCACTGCAGTTACTGTGTCAATCAAAGGTCTTCCTCTCTTTCACTGACCCTCTACCCTCTACATAATGTCCTTCTCCAGGGACTGATCCCTCCTGACAACATCTCCAAAGTACATCTTCAAAGGAGCACTCAAGTCCTCTTCACTTTCAGCAAGCAAGGTTGGGTCATCTGCATATCACAGGCTGTTAATGAGTCTGCCTCCAATCCTGTTGCCCCATTCTTCTTCATATAGTCCAGCTTCTCAGACTATGTCTGCAGCATACAGATTGAATAAGTATGGTGAAAGGATACAACCCTGACACACACCTTTCCTGACTTTAAACCATGCAGTATCCCCTTGTCCTGTTCGAACAACTGCCTCTCAGTCCTAAGTACAAGTTTCTCATGGGCACAATTAAGTGTTCTAGAATGCCTATCCTTCTTAATGTTACCCATAATTTGTTATGATGCACACAGTTGAAAGCCTTTGCATAGTCAATGAAACACAGGTAAACATCTTTCTGATATTCTCTGTTTTAGCCAAGATTCATCTGACATCAATAATGATATTCCTTGTTCCATGCCCCCTTCTGAACCTGGCTTGAATTTCTGGCACTCCCTGTCAATGTACTGTAGCAACTGCTTTTCAATTATTTTCAGCAAAATTTTACTTGCCTGTAATATTAATGATATTGTCTAATAATTTCCACATTGTGTTGCACCACCTTTTTTAGAATGGGCATAGATATGAATCTCTTCCAGTTGGTTGGCCGGGAAGCTGTCTTCCAAATTTCTTGGCATATATGAGTGAGCACCTTCTGCGCTGCATTCGCTTGTTGAAACATCTCAATTGGTATTCCGTCAGTTCCTGAAGGTTGTTTTCTACCAATGCCTTCAGTGCAGCTTGGACCCTTCCTTCAATACCATCAGTTTTTGATCATATGCTAACTCCTGAAATGGTTGAACATCCAGCAGTTCTTTTTGGTACAATGACTCTGTGTATCCTCTCCATCTTCTTTTGATGCTTCCTTTGTTGTTCAATAACTTGCCCACAGAATCCTTCAGTATTGCAACTCCAGGCTTGAATTTTTTCTTCAGTTCTTTCAGCCTGAGAACTTGGTTTTCTAACTCCAGATGTTCACACATTTCAATACTTTACCAGACTAAACCACAACTAGACTAGACTAGACTACATTATACTAGACTATTTTTTTTATACTAGACTAATCCTTTGCCGTCCAGTCAATTCCGACTCATAGTGACCATATAGAACAGACCACAGTGTTTCCAAAGAGTGGCTGTTGGATTGGAACTGCTGACCGTTTGATTAGCAGCCAAGCTTTTAACCACTGTACAACCAGTGCACCACAGCTAGACTAGAGGACACTAAAGAGATACAGTAACTAAATGCAATAGAAAATTCAGTGAAATCCAAACAAAGTCTGAATTTTAGATAATGGTAATGTACCAGTGTTAATTTCTTACTTTTGATAAATTTATCATAATATTGTAAGATGTTAACAATGAGAGAAACTGGGTGAGTGGCATACAGGAATTCTCTGTATTAACTTTGCAACTTTTCTGTAAATATAAAATTATTCCAAAATAAAAGTTTATAAAAAATAAGTGAAACTATATTAGCTTTTGGTTTTGAGTCTTTCAATGGTTTCCTATGCTCATAAAATGAAATCCAAGCTCCATTACTAAGAAGGTCTCTGCCCACCTCTCTGTTTTTATCTCATATACTTCCCTGGCTTCACTACTATCTAGCTATTTTGGCCTCTCTTCTCCTCATTAAACATGCCAAGATCAATCACACTTCAGGTTATTTGTATTTACTGTTCCTCCCATTAGTTACTGTTCCTGTCTAGAACTCTTTTCTTGAAAATACTCTGATGGTTGACAGCTTTCATCATTCGTATCTTTATTTAATGTCACTTCTTCAGAAAATATTTCCAATAATTTCCTTACCTGAAGTTACCACTCTCCCCTGAGGCATTTAATATCATGTTATCCTGATTAATTTATTTATTTTATAATATTTCAGTATATGAAAGTTAATATATTATTTTCATAATTATATTTTATCCATTTCTTTCAATTAAAACATAAGCAGGAATATTTCCTAATTTGTCACGGTTTAATGTCCAACATCTAGAAGTGCACTAGTAACAGTTTCAGTTTTTTTTAATTGTATTTTTGATGAAGGCCTACAGAGCAAATTAGTTTCTCATTAAACAATTAATACACATATTGTTTTGTGACATTGGTTGTGACCCACAAAATGTCAACACTCTCCCCTTCTCAGCCTTGGGTTTCCCGTTACCAGCTTTCCTATCCCCTCCTGCCTTCTCATCCTTGCCCCTAGGCTGATGTGCCCATTTAGTCTCATTTTGTTTTATGGGCCTGTCCAATCCTTTGTTGAAAGGTGAACCTCAGAAGTGACTTTAGTACTAAGTTAAACGGGTGTCCAGGATGTTCCACTTAATAGGTAATTATTGCTGCAGAATACAAATTGGTGGCAGAAAAACAATTTATTAATATCACTCATGGTTCTGTGGATCAGCACTTGAGACAGGGCATAGCAGGGATGGCCTACTCTTGTTCTACAAGATTTGAAGCATCAGTTAGGATGAAGCAAATAGCCTGGCTATTTGGTTCCTTCAATCATATCGTAGACAGCTTAAATTGAGTTGAGGATGTATTGTTTCTCCATGTGGTTCTTTCCAGTATTTCCTCACTGCATGACAGCTGGATTCTAAAATAAAGAAAGCAGAGGCTGCTAGGCCACTAAAGGGCTAAACCCAGAACTTTCTTCTACTTTTTTTGTTGTTAAATCATTCATAGGCCAGATGCAAATGGATAGAAAAAAAAGGCTTCACTTTTTGTTGTGGCAGGGATAACAATGCAGAAGAGCACTTAAGATCAGAGATGCTGTAGAGCCAACTTTGGCAAATACAACCAGTCCACTATATATGGTCACAACAATTCACAACCTTTCACATGCAAAATACACTCACACCTTACCACAGATTCCCAATGTCTCATTCTATTATGGCATCAGATCTAAATCTGCTGCATGACATCCAGAGCCTCAGCTGAGGTAACCAAATGGCAGGCAAGTTGGCACTGGCTGTCAGATCAGATAGGAGCTCAGCTGGAACTGCCAGATGGGCACCTTGGTTGCTCTCCATTTCAGCCTCTCTAGGGCTCCCACAAAGCTGGGTTCCAAGAGGCATGAAGTGAAAGCTACAAGACCAAGTAAAGGCTACAGGTGTATTCAATCATTTATAGCATCCATAGCACCAACCCAAACTCAATGAGAGGAAGAAATAAACTTCATGACTTAATAGAGCATAATATTTCAAAATATGATCTCATCTGAGGGAATCCTTATCCTAGGTCCACCAAATAGTATTCTGTGACCTTATACAATTTACTAAACCCTATATCTTAGGTTGGGTTCTCTAGAGAAGCAAAACCAGTAAAGCGTATAAATATATATGGAGAGAGAGTTATATCAAGGAAATGGCTCACATGGTTGCAGAAGCTGGAGTGTCCCAAGTCCATGAATCAGGATACAGGCTTCTCCTGATTCATGTAGCCACAGGGGCTGATGAACCCAAGACTGGCAGGTCACAGAGTAGGGCTGCAGAGTTCGATGAACTCCAAGGTTAGCAGGCAAGACTGCAGGTAAGCTGCTTGCTCAAGTCCCAAGAACCAGAGGTGAGACAAACAGGAGCGAGCCGCAGAATCCAGAACGAGCAAAAGCCCACAAGCCTTGTCAGAATGTCCACTTATATTCAGTGCAGGCCACATGCCCAAGGAAACTCCCTTTCAACTGATTGGCTACTCACAGCAGATCCCATCATAGAGGCAATCATATAACATCAAATCTTATCACGGAAGTGATCACAACATCATAAAACTATCAAACCACTGAGAATCATGGCCCAGCCAAGTTGATACACAACCTTAACCATCACACTATATAATGCTTGGCTCCCTTGTCTGTAAAATGAGAATGATAATAATAAGGACCTTGTTGTTCCAGTTGTTGTTACTTGCCAACAAATTGGCTCCAACTTTTTGTATAATAGAAAGAAACATTGTCCAGTTCTTTGCCACCTTTGTGATCCTTGGTTTGTGTCCGTTGTTTCAGCTATTGGGTCAATTCACCTCATTCAGGGTTTATGTTATTGCCTTGTTGTAAGGATTAAGTGACTTGATTTCAATAATATATTCAGAAAAGTATTTGGCACAGAGTGCTTGCCTTGTTTTATCTCTATCTCTCTCTCTCTCTTTTTTTTTTTTTACATCCTCTATATTTTAGGTTCCTATCTCTATATCTTCTATGGCTGTTGATTGTGGATCCAAGTAAAATGAAATCCTTGACAACTTCAATCTTTTCTCCATTTATCATGATGCTGCTCATTGGTCCAGTTGTGAGGATTTTTGTTTTCTTTATCTTGAGCTGCAATCCATACTGAAGGCTGTAATCTTTGATCTTCATTAGTCAGTGCTTCAAGTCCTCTTCACTCTCAGCAAGCAAGGTTGTGTCATCTGCATATCACAGATTGTTAATGATTCTGCCTCCAATCCTGATGCCCCATTCTTCTTCCTATAGTCCAGCTTCTCGTATTATTTGTTCAGCATACAGATTAAATAGGTATGGTGAAAGAATACAACCCTGATGCACACCTTTCCTGACTTTAAACCAATCAGTATCCCCTTGTTCTGTCTGAACAGCTGCTTGTTGATCTAGGTAAGGGTTCCTCATGAGCACAGTTAAGTGTTCTGGAATTCCCATTCTTCGCAATGTTATCCATAATTTGTTATGATCCACACAGTCGAATGCCTTTAACACAGATAAACACCCTTCTGGTATTCTCTGCTTTCAGCCAGGATCCATCTGACATCAGCAATGAAATCCCTGGTTCCATGTCCTCTTCTGAAACCAGCCTGAATTTCTGGCAGTTCCCCGTCAATATACTGCTGCAGCCATTTT
This sequence comes from Elephas maximus indicus, assembly GCF_024166365.1. Taxonomy (NCBI): domain Eukaryota; kingdom Metazoa; phylum Chordata; class Mammalia; order Proboscidea; family Elephantidae; genus Elephas; species Elephas maximus. Next base: position 62,435,096 of record NC_064842.1, read on the forward strand.
TGAATGATCTCCAGCAAAATTTTGCTTACGTGTGATATTAATGATATTGTTCTATAATTTCCACATTCAGTTAGATCACCTTTCTTGGGACTAGGCGTAAATGTGGATCTCTTCCAGTCAGTTGGCCAGGAAGCTGTCGTCCATATTTCTTGGCATAGACGAGTGAGCACCTCCAGTGCTGCATCCATTTGTTGAAACATCTCAATTGATATTCTGTCAATTGCTGGAGCCTTGTTTTTCACCAGTGCCTTCAGAGCAGCTTGGACTTCTTCTTTCAGTACCATCGGTTCCTGATCATATGCCACCTCTGGAAATGATTAAACAGCGACTAATTCTTTTTGGTATAATGACTCTGTGTATTCCTTCCATCTTCTTTTGATGTTTCCTGCATCTTTTAATATTTTCCCCATAGAATCCTTCACTATTGCAACTCGAGGCTTGAATGTTTTCTTCAGTTCTTTCAGCTTGAGAAAAGCCGAGCATGTTCTTCCCTTTTGGTTTTCCATCTGCAGCTCTTTGCACATGTCATTATAATACTTTACTTTGTCTTCTCGAGAGGCCCTTTGAAATCTCCTTTTCAGTTCTTTTACTTCATCAATTCTTCCTTTTGCTTTAGCTGCTTGAAGTTTAAGGGCAAGTTTCAGAGTCTCCTCTGACATCCATCTTGGTGTTTTCTTTCTTTCTTGTCTTTTCAATGATCTCTTGCTTTCTTCATGTGTGATGCTCTTGTTGTCATTCTACAACTCCTCTTGTCTTCGGTCACTAGTGTTCAATGCATCAAATCTATTCTTCAGATGGTCTCTAAATTCAGCCATAGAAGCAGCAGTCAAGAAATCATGAGACACATTGCATTGGGTAAATCTGCTGCAAAGGACCTATTTAAAGTGTTGAAGAGCAAAGATGTCACCTTGAAGACTAAGGTGTGCCTGACCCAAGCCATGGTATTTTCATTCTCATCATATGCATGTGAAAGCTGGACAATGAATAAGGAAGACCGAAGAAGAATTGACACCTTTGAATTATGGTGTTGGTGAAGAATATTGAATATACTATGGACTGCCAAAAGAATGAACAAATCTTAGAAGAGGTAAAACCAGAATGCTCCTTAGAGGCAAGGATGGTGAGACTGTGTCTTACATACTTTGAATGTGTTGTCAGGAGGGATCAGTCCCTGGAGAAGGACATCAAGCTTGGCAAAGTACAGGGTCAGTGGAAAAGACGAAGACGCTCAATGAGGTGAATTGACACAGTGGCTGCAACAATGAGCTCAAGCATAACAACAGTTGTAAGGATGGCGCAGGACCAGGCAGTGTTTTGTTCTGTTGTGCGTAGGGTTGCTATGAGTCAGAACCCAACTCAACAGCACCTAACCAGCACAACAACAGTCTCTATATCTTAAGCCTCTCAAAGGAATCTATATTTGCTGGGAGCCAGCATATAACCTTTCCATACTCAGCTCAGCTTATGTTTCTCCTATTTCTTAATTTATTATGTATTATGAAAGACAAGAGAGTATAGAACTAGCTCTCTGAAGGAATGAAAGAAAATGTGAGTGCAACAAAACAATATTGTTTTGTTTGGGGGCTAACTTTAATAAAATTTTACCCACACTACTTGCTTTTTTTATTTCTTATTTTTTAGTATAAGATATTTTGAACATTAAGGACATGGTGGCCAATTTTGTAAAGTTGTCCTGAGCATGAAATTCTACTCCGTTAGAACTATCTTGGTGTTTAAAGTAATAGTCTTATTAACTGGTCATCCCTGTAGGCTTATGGATATTATCCTATCACTGACAGCATTGTACTTCAGGATAGATTTTCAAATGTTTCAGGAATCAAATTGACTACAGTCGTGGAAAGAGACAATGGAAAAACTCAATATCATCAGTCAGAACAAGGCCAGGGGGCTGACTGTGAAATAGATCATCAATTGCTCATGGGCAAGCTCAAGCTGAAGCTGAAGAAAATTTGAACAAGTCCAGGAGAGCCAAAGTATGACCTCAAGTACATCCCACCTGAATTTAGAGACGATCTCCAAGAATAGATTTGAACCATTGAACACTAGTGACTGACAACCAGACAAATTGTGGAATGACATCAAGGATATCATCCATGAAGAAAACAAAAGGTCATTAAAAAGACAGCAAAGAAAGAAAAGACCAAAGTGGATGTCAGAAAGGACACTGAAAGTTGGTCCCAGATGCCGAGTAGCTAAAGCAAAAGGAAGAAATGAAGTAAGAGTTGGACAGAAGATTTCAAAGGGCAGCTCGAGAAGACAAAGTAAAGCATTATTATGAAATGTACTAAAACCTGGAGTTAGAAAACCAAAAGAGAAGAACAGGCTCAGCATTTCTCAAGCTGAAAGAACTGAGAAAAAAATTCAACTCTGGAGTACAATGTTGAAAGCATCTACGGGGAAAATATTAAATGACCCAGAAAGCATCAAAACAAGACAGGAGGAATACACAGAGTCAATGTACCAAAAAAAATAGGTGGGCATTCAACCATCACAGGAAGTAGCGTATGATCATGGACCAATGGTACTGAAGGAAGATGTCCAAGTTGCACGGAAGATATTGGCAAAGAAAAAAAAAAGCTCCAGGAGGTGACGGAACACCATTTGAGACGTTTCAACAAACAGATGTAGCCCTGGAAGTGTTACTAGTCTCTGCCAGGAAATTTGGAAGACAGCTACCTGGCCAACTAACTGGAGGAGACCCATATTTGTGCCCATTCCTAAGAAAGTTGATTGAACAGAATGCTGAAATTATAAAACGATACCATTAATATCCTACACAAGTAAAATTTTACTGAACATCATTCAAAAGTGGTTGCAACGGTACATTGACAGGGAACTACTAGAAATTCAAGCTGGATTCTGAAGAGGACCTGGAACAAGAGATATCACTGCTGATGTCAGATAGATCTTGGCTGAAAGCAGAGAAGACCAGAGAGATATTCTTTGTGTTTTATTTTACAATAACTAAAAAACTGTGTTTTCTTTTACAAAAACTAAAACATAAATAAATAAAATATTTATTTATTTACGTTTTAGTTTCCTTTGCTTTATTAACTATGCAAAGGCTTTTGACTGTGTGGATCATAACAAATTGAAAGAATGGGAATTCCAGAACACTTAATTGTGTCATGAGGAAACTGTACACAGACCAAGAGGAAGTTGTTTGAACAAAACAAAGGGATACAGAAAATTAGGAAAGGTGTGTGTCAGGGCTGTTTCCTGTCAAAGTACTTATTCAATCTGTATGCTGCACAAATAATCCAAGAAACTGGGCTATATAAAGAGTCAGGCATCAGGATTAGAGGAAGACTCATTAACAATCTGTGATATGCAGATGACCCAACCTTGCTTGCTGAAAGTGAGGAGAACTTGAAGCACTTACTGATGAAGATCAAAGACTATAGCCTTTAGTATAGATAATACCTCAACATAAAAAAAACAAAAATCTTCACAACTGATACAATAAAGAACATCACAATAAATGGAGAAAATATTGAAGTTGTCAATGATTTCATTTTACGTGGATCCACAATCAACTCCCATGAAAGCAGCGGTTCAGAAATCAAATTACCTATTGCATTGGGCAAATCTGCTGCGAAAAACCTCTTTAAAGTGTTTTAAAAGGAAAGTACACCAGACCCAAGTCATGGAGTTTTTAATTGTTTCATATGCATGCGAAAGCTGGACAATGAATAAGTAAGACCGAAGTAGAATTGATGCCTTTGAATTATGGTGTTGGCAAAGAAAGTTAAATACACCATGGACTGCTAGAAGAAAGAACAAATCTGTCTTGGAAGAAGTAGAGCCAGAATACTCAGAAGCAAGGATGGTGAGACTTTGTCTCACATGCTTTGGACATGTTATCAGGAGGGACTAGACCCTGGAGAAGGACGTCATACTTGGAAAAGTAGGTGGTCAACGAAAGAGAGGAAGACCCTCAACAAGATGGGTTGACACAGTGATTGCAACGATTGGCTTAAGCATAACAATAATTGTGAGGATGGGGCAGGACCGGGCAGTGTTTCATTCTGTTGTACATAGGGCCTCTATAAATTGGAACCAATTCGATGGCACCTAAAAAAACATCAGAACTGTCTTATATTTCTAGAAAATTAATTTATTACTTTTAGCAGTTCAAGAGGTGTAACCTATGACAACACAAACAAGTTCAGTATTTCGAACAACAAAAAATAGAAACCCCATCAACTGAGCCAAATCTACAGTATTTCTAACAGGAGTAAATTAGTTATAAATTTCTACTTAAATGTGATTATTTTTACTAGAAAAAATTGCATATGATTTTTTTTCTAATGAAATAATTAGAGTTACGGAAATAGCATTTTGGTACGTGAAAGTTAAAATGCTATTAAGAATTTTGAGCTGAGGTTATTGGAAATAATGGCAGATATATACATATGCATTTTGCAAAGTGTAGACACTGTTTCCTTCAGAAATATTGATCAGATGTAGAAATTGAGTGTAACTCATTTAAGCAGAGAAGGCTGAAATGGATATTGAATAATTTAAAGATTTCGGTATCTTACAGAATCACCAAGAATGGGAAAAAAAAAAGAACATTGCTGTCCAGTCGATTCTGATTCATAGAGACCCTATAGCACAGAGCAGAAATACCCCATAGAGTTTCCAAGGAGCACCTGGTGGATTCGAGCTGCCAACCTTTTTGGTTAGCAGGTGTAGCTCTTCACCACTACGACACCAGGGTCTCCCCACCAGCGACACTGGACGATAATGAGCATCATATCACAAAATCATGATGACTGAATTCTCTGTGCCAGGATTTGGACTACTGTTGCTGTCACTGCTCTTCACAGGGCAACACCATTAGCCACCACCCAAGCGGTATCTGGAGACCTACTGTTGCTGTGACTGCTGCTTTCATCCACCGGAATGGATTATCCCATAGATCATGCTACTTTCTGTCACAAATCCAGGTTCAATATTGTGGACAGGTATACCCCACTGGGAGCTCTGGTGGCATAGTGGTTAAGAGCTTGGCTGCAAACCAAAAGGTCTGCAATTTGAATCCACCATTTGCTGCTTGGAAACCCTACAGGGCAGCTCTACTCTGTTGTATAGGATCACTACGAGTCAGGGTCGACTTGACCACAATGGGTTATACGCCATTAACTGAGCCTAGGTAACTTACCCAAGCTCAAGGAAGTCTGGGAAAGTATTTCATGTTTGCAACTTCTATCCAGATATATAAGTTGCAGGGTCCCCTAAATGTAGAAATGGGGTTCAGATTCAAGGCGCATTCACTCTAGAAGCATTTCTGCTTATCACTATTCCACAATTTACCAGAAGATAATATTATAAGTTAACAATAAAATTATTTTACAGTTTTAAAATCTGTATTAACTTCCACTGACATACTGCAACATTTATTTTCAAGGTCAAAGGAACTGTTTTTTACTTTTCTAATTATAGATAAAATACATCCACAGATCTGTGGCAAGGTGATGACTTGAAATTTTCAGTAGTTAGCTTCCTTTTTTGTTCCATGTGTAAGTGGTGATTATTACCATTTTGTCAATATATTTTGATTTCTCTAAATTAGGTATTAATTTAACAATTAACAATATATTTGAAGAATCTGTGTATGCATGTGTGACCAGCCCAGGCTGGATTTTGACATAGATTGAAGTCAAACTGCAATTTTGAAGTTGCTTGAATTGCTCAGGGGCATCCATTCTAAAGTGTTATCTTATTTTATTGCTAATACAAGTTGAAACATATACATACAATAACAAATAAAACATAAACTAATGAGCCGCATCTTCAAACAATAAAATACAAACTTAACACATTGAAAAACAATAAAATAGCCTGTTCACAACATGTGTATTTTGAATTTCCTTGAAACTCTTTAATGAGGAAACCAGGGGTTATATTTTCAAATCATTTTATTTATTTATTTATAGAAACTTGGACATCTTAGCATTAGTGAAACAGATCTCAAATTATGAGCAAAAGAATTACAAAGAGAGGGAGGAAAAACTGAGCCTGAATTTTAAGTGATGGTGGTGTATGGTGCACAATTAACATTAAATTATGATGCTATTTGGCAAGGGAACAAATTACAGCACTCTGCCTTGCAAGTTCCTTCAGCCTTTCCTAAGGGAAATATATGCCCAGAGAATCAACCAAGGAAAGTAACACTTTGTCATTGATTGGACTTTAGCATCTCATCCTCAAAACAGAATTATAGTGAGTAAGTCAAAAATATTCTGTATTTTCTATTTTGTGGGCACTGTATTCAATGCTAAAGAATAAAAAAACAAAAACAAAATCCATTGCTGTCGACTTGATTCCAACTCATAGCAACCCTATAGGACAGAGTAGAACTGCCCCATAGAGTGTCCAAGGAGCACCTGGTGGATTCTAACTGCCAACCCTTTGGTTAGTAGCAGTAGCACTTAACCACTACGACACCCGGGCTTCCTATTCAAAGCCAGGGACATCAAAATAAAAATCAGCACAGGGCCTTCCCTTTTGGAACTCACAGTCCAGTGGTAAAAATATAGATCAGACAAATCACCTGCAACAATTAACTAAATAATTCAAATTGTGGCAAGACAAATCACCTGAAACAATTAACTAAATAATTCAAATTGTGCCAAGTGTTGCAAATAGGGTGGATGAAGAGTTTAAAAGTGGACCTAACTTACTGAGGAGAAAGGTGAGACGGATTCCCCGAGAAGTTGCAATGAACCTGAGACGTGAAGGATGAGTAAGAGTTTTCCAGACTGAGTGAGGAATGAAAAGATGCAGCAAGTAATGAGGAAAATGGGTTGATTGAATAAAGCATGAAAGAAGGGAGACCAGTTTGGCCCCTACTTCAGTAGGCTAGACAGGCTTGACTAACTGAAATTCCTTACCAAACATAAAAAAAAAAAAAAATAGGCAGACCTAAAAGCAAAGAAGACGAAATTTTTAGTCCTGGTTGTTACCCTGAAGCCTAAACCCAAAGCAAGGTCACATGAAAGCATTTAGAAACAGGTTTTGAGAATGTATTTTCTCATGTTGCTTAAACGGTCCCCTGCTTTGTATTCTATGGGAAGTGTTTTGCCAATTTCAAGGATGAGTTTGAGTTGACATGACGGGAAATGCAAGCAGTCTGTCAACGCATGAAAAGCATAAGTAACATCTGGCTATGATACCAAGAAATATTGCCATGGAAATTATTCCCCCCAAGCTACACTACTTTGAGTCTTTTCACAAAAACATTTGGCTTATTTTAAAAAGCTTTTACATTTTGAACAACTATTTTGAATCCTCTCACTGAGGCAGAATATCACCTAGCCATATTGAAGAATAAGAAACCCAAAGTAACATAAGTACTAATTTGAATGCAGTCTATTTTCAGATACATAGTTGCACTTAAATATATTAATATATCAAAGGCTGTATCCAATCCATGTCCTGAAATCAGTGCAATGTGAATGAGCTGTTTCTCTTTGGATGATGGGTATGTGAATTGGGACTGAGAGAGTGAATAAGACAGCAGAAATATCAGGTCTACATGAAGAAAGGAAGAGTGAAAGGAAATAAATGAATGTAAAATATTTTATGTTTCTTATTCTTAACTGATCTAACATAAAACAATTTCTTCAAAATAATAATAACGTTGTTGTTGTTAGGTGCTGTCAAGTCGGTTCCGACTCATAGCGACCCTATGCACAACAGAACGAAACACTGCCCGGTCCTGCACCATCCTTGCAATCGTTGTTATGCTTGAGCTCATTGTTACAGCCACTGTGTCAATCCACATCATTTTAGGGTCTTCTTCTTTCCCACTGACCCTGTACTCTGCCAAGCATGATGCCCTTCTCCAAGGATTCATCCCTCTTGACAACATGTCCAAAGTATGTAAGATGCAGTCTCGCCATCCTTGCCTCTAAGGAGCATTCTGGTTGCACTTCTTCCAAGACAGATTTGTTCATTCTTTTGGCAGTCCTTGGTATATTCAGTATCTTCTCCAACACCACAATTCAAAGGCGTCAACTCTTCTACTGTCTTCCTTATTCATTGTCCAGCTTTCGCATGCATATGATGTGATTGAAAATACCATGGCTTGGGTCAGGCGCACCTTAGTCTTCAGGGTGACATCTTTGCTCTTCAACACTTTGAAGAGGTCCTTTGCAACAGATTTACCCAATGCAATGCATCTTTTGATTTCTTGACTGCTGCTTCCATGGCTGTTGATTGTGGATCCAAGTAAAATGAAATCCTTGACAACTTCAATTTTTTCTCCATTTATCATGATGTTGCTCATTGGTCCAGTTGTGAGGACTTTTGTTTTCTTTATGTTGAGGCGTAGTCCATACTGAAGGCTGTGGTCTTTGATCTTCATTAGTAATTGTTTCAGGTCCTCTTCACCTTCAGCAAGCAAGGCTGTGTCATCTGTATAACGCAGGTTGTTAATGAGTCTTCCTCCAATCCTGATGCCCCATTCTTCTTCATATAGTCCAGCTTCTCATATTATTTGTTCAGCATACAGATTAAATAGGTATGGTGAAAGAATACAACCCTGACACACACCTTTCCTGACTTTAAACCAATCAGTATCCCCTTGTTCTGTCCAAACAACTGCCTCTTGATCTCTGTAAAGGTTCCTCATGAGCACAATTAAGTGTTCTGGAATTCCCATTCTTCGCAATGTTATCCATAATTTGTTATGATCCACACAGTCGAATGCCTTTGCATAGTCAATAAAACACAGGTAAACATCCTTCTGGTATTCTCTGCTTTCAGCCAGGATCCATCTGACATCAGCAATGAAATCCCTGGTTCCATGTCCTTTTCTAAAACCGGCCTGAATTTCTGGCAGTTCCCTGTCGATGTACTGCTGCAGCCGTTTTTGAATGATCTTCAGCAAAATTTTGCTTGCATGTGATATTAGTGATATTGTTCTATAATTTCCACATTCAGTTGGATCACCTTTCTTGGGAATAGGCATAAATATGGATCTCTTCCAGTCAGTTGGCCAGGAAGCTGTCTTCCATATTTCTTGGCATAGATGAGTGAGCACCTCCAGTGCTGCATCCATTTGTTGAAACATCTCAATTGATATTCCATCAATTGCTGGAGCCTTGTTTTTCACCAATGCCTTCAGAGCAGCTTGGACTTCTTCCTTCAGTACCATCGGTTCCTGATCATACACCACCTCTGGAAATGATTAAACATCAACTGATTCTTTTTGGTATAATGACTCTGTGTATTCCTTCTATCTTCTTTTGATGTTTCCTTCATCGTTTAATATTTTCCTCATAGAATCCTTCACTATTGCAACTCGAGGCTTGAATGTTTTCTTCAGTTCTTTCAGCTTGAGTAACACCGAGCATGTTCTTCCCTTTTGGTTTTCCATCTTCAACTCTTTGCACATATCATTATAATGCTTTGCTTTGTCTTCTCGAGAGGCCCTTTGAAATCTTCTGTTCAGTTCTTTTACTTCATCAACTCTTCCTTTTGCTTTAGCCGCTCGACGCTCAAGAGCAAGTTTCAGAGTCTTCTCTGATATCCATCTTAGTCTTTTCTCTCTTTCACAATATATTATATGATTATAGCATACTGAGAAGTGAAATGAAAGATAGCACTGTCATAAGGGATGGGAGAGAGGAATTAAGAATACTCTGTGTCTTTTTTTCCTAGGGCTACCAAATTCCACAAAGTGCCTTTAAATAACAGAAATTTGTTGTCTCACAGTTCTGGAGGCTACAAGTCTGAGTTCAGAGTATAAGCAGGGCAATGTTCTCTTCCTGTAACTTCTAGGGACAGATCTTTACTTGTCCCTTTCAGTTTCTGATAGCCCCAGGCATATCTTGGTGTTCCTTGACTTATAGATGGACATGCTGTCTTTTTTGTGTGTGACTGTGATGGCTAATGTTATGTGTCAACTTGGCTAGGCTATGATTCTCAGTGGTTTGGCAGACATTGGATTGATTGCCCTTCCATAATATAATATACGTTAATCACCTCCATGATGTGAGCTGATGTGATCAGCCACTTACTTGAAAGGGGCATTTCCTTGGGGGTGTGGCCTGCCTTTAGTATATAAATGGATGTTCTGGCAAGGCTCTCTCTCCCCCCACCCCCACCCTGCAGTCTTCTTGTCACCTGACCTCTGGTTCTTGAGACATAAGTCCACAGAAGTCTTCAGCCTACCACTTGACCTGCCGACTTTGGGTTCTTCAGCCCCTGCCACCACATAAGCCAGCAGAGGTCTTCAGTCTGCTATCTGACCCATGAATTTGGGACTTACCAGCACCCACAATGGTGTGAACAATTTCTTCATAATAGTATGGGCCATTTCCTTAAAGTAAATCTCTCTTTATATTTTTATATATACACTTCACTGGTTTTGGTCCTCTAGAGAACCAAGACTAAGACAGTGACTCTGGTTCCCTGATCTCAAAGAAAAGTATACTTGATATGAAGCCCTGGTGGCACAGTGGTTAAGAGCTACAGCTGCTAACCAAAAGGTCAGCAGTTCAAATCCACCAGCTGCTCCTTGGAAAGATTACGGGTAGATTTACTCTGCTCTGTAAGGTCTTTATGAGTTGGAATCAACTCAACAGCGCGCAATAACAACATAATTTTATGGTAACAGAGGATATAAAATATTATTATATAAAATGCTCAATTAAATCTATAGAAGAGTGGAATACAAAGAAAGAAGAAGAAGAGGAGGAAGAAGAAGAGGAAGAGGAGGAGGAATGGGGAAGGAGCAGAAGGAACAAAGAACAGGGGCAGCAAATAGAAACCACTTACCAGCAAATAGAAATTAATAGGAGCCAAATTGTAGATATTAATCCAACTATGTCAATAACTATTTTAATGTGAATGGTCTAAATACACCAATTAAAAAAAGAGAGAATATCTGAATGGATTTTTTAAAAAAAGAAAAGAATCATACACACAAAGCCAAAATTCTACTACGTGTTGTCTATAAGAAACCCACTTTATAAAGACACAGGTAGATTAAAAGTAAAGGGATATAGAAAGATATTAAAAGAAAGTTGGAGCAGCTATGTTAATTTCAGACAAAGCCAAATTCAGGGCAAGGAAAATTATCGGGGAAAGGCGGGCACTACATAGTGATAAAAGGGTGAATTCTCCAAGAACACAAAACAATACTTAATGTGTATATGCCTAATAACAGATTCAATACATGTGAGGCAAAAGTAGATCAAACCGCAAGTAGAAACAGATAAAACCGCTATGATAGTTAGAGATTCCAACACCCCTCTATTAGTAATTGACAGATCCAGCAGGCAGAAAATAGTGATATGGTTGAACTGAACAGTACCACTAATCACCTGGATGTAATTGACATTTATAGAATACTTCATCCGACAATGGCAGAACATACATTCTCAAGCACACATGGAACATTCACCAAGACAGACCACATACTAGGTCAACTGGAAGATGCTCTGATGGGTTAAAGGTGGGACAATATAAGAATCAACATGAATAATAGCTGTAATAAATTATAACACTTTATAAAGTATATGTAAATAGTTAAGTTTAAAATTTTATTTTAAAAATCTCATTGACCATTTGGAGAATGCTAAAGAACAAAATCATTAGTCTGAAAACTAGTTAATAAAAGGAAAAAAAAATAAGCATAAAAAATGGACTATAGGTGAAAGGGAACCTACTGAAGCTTAGAAGAAAGAATTTGTAGCTATTCAGCTAAAACTGGGAGGCTGATACATTGGATCCTTGAACATTAAAATGGAGACCGCTCTCTTCTAGGTTGTTGTTAACCGAATTCTACAAAAAAAATAGAATAGAAAAGCATGATTTTTTTCTTAGTTTTAACAGATTTTTACTGCAGATTCATAACTTCATATAACCATGTAATAAATGGTTAATGGGTGATGATCAAGGTAAAGGAAGAAGTCTCATTTTAAATAGTTAAACAAAATAGCTTAGACGAACAGGTCGTAGCCATGATACATTTATGTTGGTTTTGCAGAGAATCTTCCATTTCAATTTGCGCTCATATATTATCATTATGGGCCATTATCCCTATGTGTACATATTAATAATTCCAGGTGATAAAAATAAGATATCTTTAAAATGAACAGCCAAATTTACGTGTAGACTAGACGGCACTGGGTATACATATATATAATATATGTCATGATCTTTAAAAAATTAAAAAGCCTGCAACCCAAGTGACTTGAAGAACATTTTTAATCACTCATCCATGAGTGCCAACCATACTGACTTCCTTGTGAATTCTTTAAGTAAGTAATCCTTGCTTGATTTGCTGAAGTGATACCTGAGGCCACTGTTTCCAACAAACCAAACTACTGACAGGGCGGTTACATACTTTCCTGACAGTGTCTGATTATTTGGATTCTAAAAGAATCAAAGCCTACAGGCAGATGCAGTCCTGGGGTCTACGTACCAAAGAACACATAAAAGATGTGTTTCTGAACTGATAAAAGAGTAGCAGCAAGCACTGAATGAGACTCAAAAAATCAAAAGCATAGTCAGCTTTCCTGTGACCTTGTGAAAACCCTAGTCCTCTGATATAACCAACGTGGCTAAGGAGACCCATGCTGAGAGCAGCCTCTGGCAAAAGTCACAAGAAGTGCTACAGTATCAGTCGTTGGTCTGATGGTTGGTTGGACTGGATGGTTGCCTGGTGCAATGCCAAGTACTCACCCTTTAGAAGATATCTACTAGCCTTCTATTGGGCACTATCTGTTGAAAGACAAACTACTGAAGCACCAAACAACTCTAAGACCAAAGATTCTGACGATTGTATGTGTTTTCTAAGGGACACAACACATTTAAGTATGGAAGGACTCGATTTTTTTTTTTTTAATCACTGATTTAGTTATAGAAGAATGGTTTTTGTTATGGTTGGGTACCGCCAAGTTGATTCCAACTCCTAGCAACCCCATGTAACAAAGTAGAACTGTCCCTTAGGGTTTTCTAGGCTATAATCTTTATGGAAGCACATCACGAGGGCTTTCTCTCATGGAGCCAATAGATGAGTTCCAACTGCCATGCTTTCTGTTAGCAGCTAAGTACTTAACTGTTACACCAACAGGGCTCTTTATAGCATGGTTAGGAATATAGAAAAGAGCTGTGGGAGGTGTATACAGAATCTACGAACAGTAAACTTTGCCTGCAGCAATTATTGCTGTGACGTTCCAACGGTGATTTTCTATTTCCCTCATTCTTTTAGTTATTATTTGAAGTCTTCAGTAAGAAAGCTATATCCCTTTCCATTTATATATTGATCAAATGTATTCCTTTACAAAATAATGAATTAATAGCAGTATGGACTCCTGGGATCCCTGGTGGCAGAGTGGTTAAGAGCTCAGGCTGCTAATCAAAAGATTCACCCTCAGGATTTTATTGAGGCTTTTTTCAGTTTGTTTTTATGTCCATCCTTTTTTTTTTTTTTTTTTCCTAGCTCTCACTTACTTTCCAAAACCACAAGATGTTCCAGGCTCATCTTGTATTTTTCTTTGCCCATCCTTAGAATCAGCCATTTCACCAAGGATCCCTGGGTCCTTTTATTAGAGGATAATATTTACAAACCAAGCTGGGGAAGACATTGCTGCAATAGACAGATTTTCTTGGGGCAGCAACACAAAAGGAAGACCCGAAGCCAAGCAGAGAGATCCGAAGTAAAGAGGGAGAATATATTCAGGAATAAAAGCACTGGCAAATTCACTCAACATAAACACAAGGTATTATTAGAGGAATTTGAAGTCTCTAGTGGAGTGGAAATAATGACAATAACAAAAAACTTCAAACCCAGCCTAACTCCTGAAGATAGTAACACAAATACCTATGCTAAACTCCTAATGGAAGAAAAGTTGAGCTTATCTCAAAGAATAAAAAATATTTAACTCAGTTTCTGTGAGTCCCTGGGTGGTAAAAACAGCTAATGTATTTGGCTACTAACCAAAATGTTGGAGGTTCAAGCCTACCTAGAGACTCCTTGGAAAAAAGGCCTGGTGATCTGCTTTCAAGAAATCAACCACTGAAAACCCTATGAAGCATAGCTCTACTCTGATATACATGGGTCACCATGAGTTGAAATCAACTCAATGGCAACTAGTTTTGTTTTACCTCAGTTCCTACTGTCTTATAAAACATGCATGCATTTCAAAAGAAAATATGAGGCAAACAAAAAGGCAAGAAAAAGTTATAGTCTGAAGAGAAATCAGTAGTAGGGAAAAGACTCAGATAGATACTATATAGATTGTGGAAAAGGAACCAGAAGGAAGTAATTAATAAAGACTAGACCAGATCAGAGGTAAATGAAATAGGGAATAGAAAAACTAAAGAAAGAATCAACAAAATTGAAAGTTTGTTTTGGGAGGTGAAAATCAATTAAAATTGGATAGTGGTGATTGGTGAGCAACATGGTGAAAGTAATTAAAATGGATAAAGTGGCAAATGTTTTGTTACCTAAATTTTACCACAAAAATTTTTTAAAATGTGCATGATCTTTATGGAGAAAATTATAAAAATTTATTCCAAATCATATATCAGATCTAGATACTGGAAAGTAATATCTCAATAGTGGATTAGATGATTCACGGTCACAAAGATGCCAATTGTCCCCAATTTCACACACAAATGTAATGCAATTACAATCAAAGTCCCAACAGGGATTTTTATGCATTTTAATTCACTGATTCTAACAGTTATGTGGGAAAAAAAAGAGGCCAAAATAGCTCAAATAATTTTGAAGAATAGGAATAAATTTGAAGGCCTTGCTCTAAAAGATACCACAGCATATTGTAAAACCATGACATTTAAGATATTAGTTAAGAGAAGGAGATAACAGAAAAACGAAATAGAACCGAACAGAGACTAATACAGGTGACGTTGCCAATGATTGGAAGAAGGAATGGAATTTTCAGTAAATGATGCTGAAAGAATAAATATCCGAAAAGAAACATAAAAAAGAAAAAAAATCTTTTTTTATAGACAACATAAATTAGAATTACATAAGATAAATAAAAATAGCATAACTTAATACAGATTAAAATAGCATAATTTAAATAAAACTGGATACTTACTTCGCATCTTTCTAAACTAAAATTTTTATAAGATAAAGGAGATATTTTTATGGTCACACGGTGAAAAGGTATTTCCTAAACACTACCAAACACAATCCTTAAGAATGTCATCAAAAAAAAAAAAAAAAGTGAAAGAAAAAGCTGCATACAGCCATGGAAGCCGCAGTCAAGAAATCAAGAGACTCATTGCATTGGGTAAATCTGCTGCAAAAAGGACCTATTTAAAGTGTTGAAGAGCAAAGATGTCACCTTGAAGACTAAGGTGTGCCTGACCCAAGCCATGGTATTTTCAATTGCATCATATGCATGTGAAAGCTGGACAATAAGGAAGAATGAAGAAGAATTGACACCTTTGAATTGTGGTGTTGGTGAAAAATATTGAATATACTATGGACTGCCAAAAGAACAAACAAATCTGTCTTAGAAGAGGTACAACCAGAATGCTCCTTAAAGGCAAGGATGGTGAGACTGCATCTTACATACTTTGGACGTGTTATCAGGAGGTATCCATCCCTGGAGAAGGACATCATGCTTGGCAAAATACGGGGTCAGTGGAAAAGAGGAAGACCCTCACCGAGGTGGACCGACGCAGTGGCTGCAACAATGAGCTCAAGCATAACAACATTGTAAGGATGTCTCAGGACCGGGCAGTGTTTCGTTCTGTTGTGCATAGGGTCGCTATGAGTCAGAACCGACTCGACAGCACCTAACAAACTACAACAACCTATCCTGATTACATTAATAAGTGAACTCCCTCAAAACAATTTAAAACAAAAGAAAAAGAAATGAGCAGAAAATTCACAAAAGTGGATATTTTAATGACTAATAAAAAGAAAAGAAAAATTTTTGAGTTGATTCCAACTCATAGCAACCCTATACGACAGAGTAGAACTGCCCCATAGGGTTCCCAAGGAGCAGCTGGTGGCTTCGAAATGCTGACCTTTTGCTTAGCAGCCAAGCTCTTAACCACTGCCCCACCAGGGCTCCAGTGACCAATAGATTTTGAAAAAACTATAATTGCTCAATGTCTCTAATAATAAGAAAGATATAACTTAAAACCAAGATGAGATACCACTGCACATTGTTTAGATTGGCAATTATGAACAAAACTGAAAATACCAAGTACTAGCCAGCACGTAGAACACAAGGAACGCTGTCTGCTGCCAGAAGGACCAGGAATTAGTACAAACACTTTGAGAGCCAACTGCGTGATATTCAGAAAATTTGAAGATCTGAAGGCCATATTACCAACTCATTGTCCTACGAGACATTTGATCTAAAAAAAGGTGTAAGGAAGAAAATAGAAATGCCTACCCTATGCTGCTTATGTGAAGTTTAAAAACACATAACTTAATAGTATACATTGCTTAAGTTTACACACATAGAGTGAAAGTATAAGAAATATAACCCAGTGCTGTCGAGCCGATTCTGACTCATATCGATCCTATAGGACACAGTAGAACTGCCCCAAAGAGTTTTCAAGAAATATACAGGAATAAAAATCATCAACAGTAGAGTGGTGATCTCCTAAGTAGGGAATGGAGGAAAATGCTCTCAGGGAGGCGTTAAGGAGACTATCGGTAATATTTTACTTCTCAAGCCGGTTGCTGGATAAATGGCATTTATTTTTGCATGTTCAAACTATTTTGCAGTAAAATCTGTAAATAAATATTAATATTTTAAAAATATAAATGCAAGTACACATCACAAAACCATGTTTATCTTCCAAATTGTATGTAATTATTATGCATATTTACTTCTTTTCTAGAAGCAGCTTACTAACAAAAACTAATACGTCTAAGAACAAAATTGTGCCAATTTTTCAGAAACTAGGTAAACATATTTGTGAAAACTCTTGATGCTTTATAGTTAATTATGTCTGTATTTCCAGTTTGTTCAGTTTCCCTTGAAATATCTAATGATTATATTATACATCTATTTTCCCCTGAAAGAATTCCACACACTTTTATGGAAGTCAATAGATCCTATTGGATAATTCATGTGATTCTGTTATTATTTTCATTAATACATAATTTTTTATGACATCCTGCATACCAAACATTTAATCATAAGATTTGACCTTGTTTTTGTATTATGTAAACCTATATAAATCGTAATTTTGCCAATAATACTGGTACTTGAGTTTCCAAAGTAATTTATTTTCCCCTTGGTTAATCAGCTTAAGCTAATTTGCCCTTGGAAAAGGGCTTCACTTTGGGCTCTGAATTTCTTCCTTGGCAAGCTAAAAGTGCCACACTTATGATATCTAAAAACAACCTTCCACATCTAAGATTCTCCTTGTTATTATCATTGATATTCACTGTTAGCTCTCGGCATTCTTTGGACCTTAGTCAGAGAGGCTGACATAATTCTTAATGAATGTAATAAGTTCACAATCTAAATTAAACAGCCATAGGAAATACATCACATGGGAGAAGATTGAAATGAAGTCATATTCCTCGCAACCAGGTTCATGAAGAATAAATAGAGGTTTTGGATAAGCAAAAAAAAAAAAAAAAAAACTAACGCCGAATTAATAATGTAGGGTTAACACGGTTCGTAAGAAAAAGAAATTGAAATGGCCCCTTATCTCAGTGTCATGGATTGAATTATGTCCCCCCAAAATATGTTTCAACTAGATTAGGCCATGATTCCCTTTTGTGATTTTTCTACATATTATAAATCATAATCTCTACCTGTGGTTAAAGAGGATTAAACCCGGTGCCGTCGAGTCGATTCCATTAGGGTGGAATATAACACCCTCACTCAGGTCACATCCCTGATCCAATGTAAAGGGAGTTTTCCTGGGGCGTGGCCTGCACCACCTATTATCTTACAAGAGATAAAAGGAAAGGGAAGCAAGCAGAGAGTTGGGAACCTCATACCACCAAGAAAGGAGCACCAGGGAGAAGAGCGTGGCCTTAGGACCCAGGGTTCCTGCGCAGAGAAGCTCCTAGTCTGGGGGAAGATTGACTAGAAGGACTTTCCTCCAGAGCAGACAGAAAGAGAAAGCCTTCCGCTGGAACTGACACCCTGAATTTGGATTCTAGCCTACTAGACTGTGAGAGAATAAATTTCTCTTTGTTAAAGCCATCCACTTGTGGTATTTCTGTTAGCACTAGATGACTAAGGCACTCATCCAGCCCAACTCATGGCAACTTTACCTGTGTCAGAGTAGAACTGAACTCCACAGGGTTTTCAATGGCTGATTTTTCAGAAGTAGATCCCCTGGGCTTTCTTCTGAGGTGCCCCTGGGTGAACTCTAACAGCCAGTTTTTGGTTAGCAGCTAAGCACATAAACTGAATGCACCACCCAGGGGCTCCCAAAGAATGGGCTCTAGGAAGCCTAAATCCAGAGACATTGGTGCACGCTCACTGTTAACACTTACTATGAATAGCACATATTTTGGTGACCTTTTTCCTATTACACTTTGCTAAACAATTGTTTTTATCTCATATCATTAGATGCTAGACTATTTTGAAAATTTAATGATTATATTATTTCTTCAATCTTTTCCACAATGTTTAAAAATTAGGTTTATAGATGGAAACATTTCAGATTTTAAATGAGTTTTTATGTATAACTCATAATGTATTTAACTTTCTTCTCTTTTAAAATATAACTTTGTTTTAAACAGTTTTAACTTCTTTCTAAAGTATTTAAAAAAACTGTTGCTCTTGTTAGGTGCCTTCCAGTCGGTTCTGACTCAAAGCGACCCTACAGGACAGAGTAGAACTGCCCCATAGGGTTTCCAAAGAGCAGCTGAGCTAAGCTGTCTTGGTTAGAGTAGGGCAGAGAACTATTTTAAATTTGAGCACAAGATGGTGCTATCACAAGCAATTCCAGATATAACCAACTTCTACGCTAAATTATTTGAGCTTCGCATAAGCATCTTTCCAAGTCAGGCTTTTAAATTTTAAACTTCTCATTAGTCAGTGTCTTCCCCCAACATATTTTGTATGTCAATGTCTGTTTCGAGGTCTGTGATTTAATTTTCTTTTCTTTTTTTGTCACTCCCACCTGTTGTTGATTCACTTCCCCTTCAAAGGAGATCAATGAAGTCTATTTTCTTGAAAATCATATACAGTATTGGTAAATCAGTATTTCAAAAAAAAAAAAAAAAAACCAGTATAATTCTGTGTGTATGCGTTGTTTTTGTTTATTTGTTTCCTCTTGTTTAGCAAAAGAGGTATTTTTCTTTCTACAAAAGTCAATTAATGTACCGGTCACAATCTGAACAAGCATCTGAGGCAATAACAAGCTCAATAACAATGTGAAAGAGTATTTTCATTAATTTGGCCGGGTCTTTCTCTTTCCTCACTGTCTGGATCTCCATGTGTTGAAGGGCTTGCCTAGCCAACAGAGGCAGCAAACAAGGCTCTTCTCCAAGACGCCAAGAAATGCGGAGAGATTCTTCACAAAGCCTTGCTCCCAGGTGATTCAACTCCCTCACATTGCATTCTGCCATCTTGTGCCAAAAAGGATATGGTTACTAACTGAGTGTTACTGTTTTATGAGGCACAAAACATTGAGGATTTTAAGGCTGCAACTTACCTGGAACCTAAAAGTAAAATCTGAAGATTGTTGAGACTCTCATTGTGTCATTTAGAAGGTAGCAATTGCAAAGTGTCAATGGCCCAAAGATAAGAGCTGAGCACTCATGCACTGTAAAGGTTAATTTATTGCAACTTTAAAGGGAAAATTTAAAAATCTCAGAGTGTGTGTAGAAAATAATTTCTGCAGTACTTATTAACACAGAGAGCATATTCATGGTACCTCTTTTAGACCAGAGGTCAACAAACTTTTTATGTTTCAACTACTCAGCTCTCCTATTGCGGCTTGAAAGCAGTCATAAACAGTAAGTAAAGGAATGATAATGACTGTGTTCTAATAAAAATTTAATTCCAAAAATAGGTAGAATTAAATACTTAAGTATAAATTTAACAACAACAACAACAAAAAATTATAGGGCTTGTAAGCTAAAAACTACAAAACATTGTTGAAAGAAGTTAAAGAAAGCCTAAATAAATGAAAAGATAGCCTAATTCCATGAACACGAAGACTTAATATTAAGATGGCAAATCTCTCCACATTGACCTATACTTTCAATACATTTTCTGTCTGAATTCCAGCTGACTTTTGCAGAAATAGACCACCTGATCTTAAAATTCTCATGGAAATGCAAAAGACCGGAATAGCCAAAACAATCCCAAAAAAGAAGAACAAAACAGCTTTCTGATTTCAAACTTACTAAAAAGTTACAACGATCAGGAACGTGTGGCACTGGCATGAAGACAGACGTATAGATCAATGGAATAGAACTGAAAGCCCAGAAGCAAATCCTTATATTTATAGTCAATTGATTTTCAACATGGGTGCCAAGACCACAGAGGAAAGAATAGTCTTTTCAACAAATGATGCTGGGATGCTGGAGATATATATATATGTATATATATGCAAAATAATGAATTCGAACCTCTGCATTACACTTTGGAGCCCTGGTATCACAGTGGTTAAGACCTCTGCTGCTAACCAAAATGTTGGCAGTTCAAATCCACCAGCCACTCCTTGGAAAGTCTATGGGGCAGCTCTACTCTGTCTTATAGGGTCGCTATGAGTCAGAATCGACTGACGGCCATGTCTTTTGGTTACATCCTACCTTACACAAACATTAACTCAAATGGATCACAGACTTAAATATAGGAGATAAGATTATAAAACTCCTAGGAAAAACAGAAGAGTAAAATTTTGTGGCCAATGGTGACAAAAGCACAAGTGATGAAAGAAAATATTAATAATAAACTGAAATTCATACAAGTTAAAGACACTGTTCACCATCAAGAAAGTGAAAAGACACCTCATAGAATGCAAAAAAATTACTTGTAAATCATATGTCTAATAGGAAACATGTTCCCATAATTTATAAAATCTCTTACATAGAAAAAGACAAATAACCTAAAGTAAAAATGAGCAAAAAATTCTAATAGACATTACCAGAAAGAAGACATGCAAATGACAATTAGCACAGTAAAAGATGATCAACTTCATTAGTCATTGTGTTGTTGTTGGGTGCCATTGAGTCAACTCCAACTCATAGCAACCCCATATGACAGAGTAGAACTGCCCCATAGGGTTTTCTAGCCAGTAATCTTTACAGAAGCAGATTATAGGTCTTTTTTCCACCTCCCACTGAGTAACTGTATGGGTTTGAAACCACCAATCTTTTGGTTAAGCAACCCATTGCTTAACCATTGGAACACGAGGGCTCCTTAAGGCAATGAAAATCAAAACCACAATGAGATAACATTTTACACTCACTTTAAAAAAAAAAAAAACGTTGCCATCCAGTAGATTCCAGCTCATAGCAACTGTATAGGACAGAGTAGAAATGTCCCATAGAGTTTCCAAGGAGCACCCAGTGGATTCAAACTGCTAGCCTTTTGGTTAGCAGCCATACTGCTTAACCACTACACCGCCAGGGTTTCCTCACACTCACTAGGTTGCCTAAAGTAAAAAAATAAAAAAGACAATTATATCAAGTATAATTAATGTGAAGAGATTGGAACCCTCATTTTTTACTGGTGGAATTATAAAAATTGTAAAGTAATATAGTCACTTTGAAAGAACTTCGAAGTTCCTCAAAACGTTAAGCAAAGTTACCATATCTATTTCACATAATAAAAATAACTAATACTTATTGAGTGCTTATTAAGTATGGAGTGAGTCCTGGTGGCTGCAGTGATTCAGAGCTCTGCTGTTAACCAAAAGATTGGCAGTTCAAATCCACCAGTGGCTCCTTGGGAACCCTATGGGGTTACTGCAAATCCAAATTGACTCGATGGCAACGGGTTTTTTGTTAAGTGCATTAACTCACGTAATTCTCACAACGGTTATATAAAGTACATAGCTTATATATATATATGTTAAATGAAAAACCTGAATACATAATTAACTTGCCCAATATTACATAAGTAGGAAGTTGAGGGTCAGGTTACATACCTAGATAGTTTGATTTTGTAGTACGTACTTTTTTTGCACTCTTTTTTAAAACCATGCTATAATGCCAACTTTGTCCCATAAATCAAAATCAACTTCAGTCCAACAAAATGAAATACATTCATGTCAATTGCATAGAAATGCAACCCTACAGATTCTTAGTAACTGAAAATAGTCCTGTTAGAAATTACATACTTTTACTAATGGTAGGATTTGACTGCTAATGAAAATTGATTTCCACTCTTTTGCTTTCTAGCTAGGTTGCTTTGAGCAAATTATTTAACTTCTCTAGCCTCAGTTTCCTTGTGTGAAGTGCACACAGCAAAACCTACCTTATGTGATTGTTGTTTTTGTTAGTTGCCATCAAACCAGTTCTGACTCATGGCAACCCCACACGTGCAAAGCAGAACTGCTCCATAAGGTTTTCAAGGCTGTGAACTTTTCAGAAGCATACCTCCAGGCCGTACTTCAAAGATGCCTCTGGGTGAGTTTGAACCACCGAACTTTCAGTTAGTAGTCCAGGGCTTAAACACTGCACTACCCAGGGACTCTACATATGATCGTTAGAAGCATTAACTGACATAATGCATGTGACAATGCCTAGTACAGAACTTAATGATTTATACATGACAATAATGCTTTGACAAATTACTACAAAATGTGGTGCCTTGAAACAAACAAACAAAAAGAAGTATTTATTTGCACTCCTTTCTGTTGATCATTTGAGGGTCGACTGATCAAGGTTGAGCACTGCTGAACTTGACTCCAAGCTGCAGGCCGGGTCCAAGTTTTCATCCTCTTCGGACCCATGGGCTATTTGAAACATATTCTTTTTGTTGCACTGACGAAAGAGCAAATCCAACCCCAAGAACACATCTCAAGCTTCTGTTTGCATTACCAGCTTACATGTCATTGGCCAAAGTAAATCACATGTTTGAACATCAAGGGGCAAGAAAGCACCCTTTGCCTTTAGTGGAAGAAACTACAAATTCAGAAGGCAAAGGTTACAGACAGAGAGGGAGTGAAAACTGAGGCAAAATTCCATCTTTCAATGATTTTTGGATAATTCTAGGGAATGAATCTATCAAAAAAATTATATTGGCTTCATTTAAATATCTCATTCCGTCCAAACCTTGAATTTCAGGAATAAGGAAACCGCCTTTGTATTTGAACAAGCTCTACTTGAAAAAGCTATTTACACACAAGCATGAAGTAGTGTACGATTATTATTTTATAGTTATTGTCAATATTATTATAACCTTTATAAAGCAAAGAGAAGCTGCATGAATAAATTTCTCCTGTAACCTTCATTTTCCTTTCATGGAGACTATTTCCTCCAAATTTAATTCATGGAGTCTTTGCCCATGTCCAGTCAAGGTAACTACCATTACCATAGATAGAAGCCAAGTGGTAGTGACAGTTATTTCGTTGGCCTTTATACAGCCAAAGCCATAGAAAACCTACAGAAGCTATTTCATACCCAACAAATTTTGTTTCAGTTCCACATGACCATTTCCTTCTTTCATTTTTTTTTTAAGCTATAACTAGAAAGCAGGAATAAGAATTAAAATCAATATTCTGGTCTCAGTCATATTCAAAATGTGTTGCAAAGATGATGATCATCCAGGTTTGGCTTTTTTCCTCAATATTTGTGGTAATAATCTATACCATTCTAAGTGAGGAGTTAAAAATACTAAACAAATTATATAAAATATTCACCTATAAATATGTTTTATTAAAAATAATAATAACACTTAATTTTAGTTAGAATGCTGTTATAGAGACTGGAAATTGGCATTGCTTTATTTTGGAATATATTAACAATATATTCCAAAGCCCTTACTCAAAATGTTCATAAATTTTGACACAGAATCGCTATAAATAGAAGCCTTTGTCTCTGACTGACAACTGGGCCACCGATAGAGTTTTTGATAATATGCCTTAGTCATGTGGCAACAGTGATATTTCCGTTATTATAGCCCAGAATCAAAGACTTGCCTAGCTGGTTGCAAGCTCCTCTAGAGAACTGCGGGCCTCCCCTGCCAGGACAGAGCTTTTATCTTTAGACTTAAGCCACTAAAGCCCACCAGGGCACATGATCTCTGCAGGCCAGTGAGTCACAAAATGAAGAGGCGAAGGACAGGGACTGAGCTCTGTACATGTTCTTAGTTCTCGCTTCCAAATTTATTGTAACAAGGGGCTGAAGATAGTGCAGTCATGACTGTCTCCACCTCTTAGGAAATATCAGGATTGAAGAATAAGTATCCTCACACAGATCTAAAAACAGATTACAAGTCATAATCAGAGATACAAAGATGTATACCCAAACAAGTATTAATGACGGTAATAATGATAGTGGCGTATAAGGCAAAGGACTTAAGCTATCCATTACGTGGTCTCCCTGAGGAGACAAAAAGCACAACAGTTATTTTTACAGAGTTCTATATAAACCAAAAAAAGGATCGTTTATTAGGTATTGGAGAATCAAAAAGGCAAACGGGGGACTTTAAGGAGCCATGGAGGTAGCGGCTACAGAAGCAGCTGCCACTCTGAGGACTGGGAGAACAAATCAAAGAGGCTAGGATTATCAAAACTGGGAAATTTGGAGGATGGGTCCATGGAGCTAGAACTCAAATCTCTGGGGAGAAATCACTTCTCAGTCAGAGCGGGCATCTCTGAGCTCAGAGCAGGACCCTATAGGCCTATGCCTGGACTTCTGTGGAAGGGACACAAGGCAGCTAGTGACGGTGTCTCTGAGGGGGCACAATGAGGCTGGTTGTGGGAGAACAGCAAACTGAACGCAGCACCAGCTACCGGAACAAATTCTTGCTGCCAGGTGAAGAAGAGAAACTGGGGTGACTCTGACAGCAACAGAAAACAAACATGAAAACTGCAGGAAGCCGATGAGAAGGAGCGAGGCTTTTCTTCCTTCTCTAGCCTTCTGCTAAAACTCCGTCTTGGCAGAGTCCAACAGGCAGCCAACTGGAAAAGCAGACATGAGGTCTGCAGAGCCACAAAGCTGAATGTAGAATGGTGGGGTTGGCGCTGAAAGATAATGGCTTAATAACTGGCCATATGGGAATGGTTACATTTTGGTGTATATAAATCATGGGATATTATATAGCTATTAAAACTGTGTTTTGAAGAATCCTTAACAGCTTTTGAAAGCCCCACACTATAATAATAAGTTTAAAAAATCAAGATGGAAAACTGTAATGTCGTCTGATGTAATATTGAATATACATACCACACTGAGATAGCCCTGCAAGGAAAAACACCAGTATGTTAGTAGCAATTACGTCTGGGCATTGGGATTGGGAATTATAATTATTTTTCTTTTAATATTTTTATGTGTATTCTAAAATCTCCATAATGCATATGCATAATTAACAATAAAAAAATAGTACAGCTTATTTAGATATATTGCATGCACGTGCTTTATTCAAGCAAAAATGCTACTGAGAGATTCGTGTTAATGATAAACAGAGTATTTTATTTTTTAACTTCCCTTCATTGTGAATATTAAAAACCAAACCTGTAGCTGTCAAGTCAGTTCTCACTCATGGTGCCCCTGTCTGTTACAGAGTAGAGCTGAGCTCCATAAGCCTTTTTCCTGCAGTGCTGCTGGGTGCATTTGAACTGCCAATATTTCATTTAGTAGTCAAGTACAAATTGCTTGTGTCATTGAATGAATTCTGTACAGGCTGAATTAAGTTGTACAATTCCAACTTCATATTTGAAGAAAAAAACTAGTACTATAACTACAGTATTGGGAAAGATTTTTATTAATCATTCTTAATGTAAGAAATTCAAGTTTTGCCACTCTTGTCAAAAGCTGCAGACCACTTCTTTCTCAGATTTAACTCATTTCTTGACCAAACTTTAGATGATGAAATCAAACTATGATACATTCAAAAGTATTTTTCTCCCGCTGGCATAGTGCTTACAATTTACAAATCTCCTTCACATAACAAAACCCATGAAGATAGATAAAACAGAAAATGTTCTGGAAGAGTTTATATTTGTATATTACACATATGTACACACACACATTTCAGGCAGTATTCCGGGCATTAAAAATACTCAGTCTGAGGGGAAAAAGACATTAAGCAGTGATTTATAATATAACTATGTAACAATATATTGGTGACAATATAAATGGTGCTGTGAACAAGTCTAATGAGCAATGAATTTTAGGTTGAGAGAGTAAGGAAAGACTGAGTCAGAGACATTGAAGATGAGACCTGATGTTTTTAAGTTTAGGAGTAATCAGCATGGAGATTTCACATAAAGCTTGGAAGTTCATAAAACTGTCTTTGAAAAGAATGTAGGGTGAGGAGAGTACAAGGCCTGAGTACCACAGAACATTAGCATATAAAGCAGACAATGAAGTCGTGGAAAAAGAGATAGAGGATGAGTCAGAGAGGAAAAAACGTGAGGTTGTGGGAAACAAGAGTATTCCATGATGTCAAAAACCATTTAGAAGCCATGTTAACCAAGAATGAAAACTGTCCATTTGATCAAATCAACATAAAATGGTAAAATGAAGAGTGTACAACAACCTACAAAATAACTTAATCTTAACAAAACCCTGGAAGGAATTATTTCTAAAATAAATATTTCCTTAATTTTGTATCTTATTTATCTAAAGTTATTTTTTGTTTGTTTTTTTTTCTGTAACAATTTCCCTTTAAATTTAGTTCATGCTTGCCACTGTCCTGAATGGTGCATTTGGGCAAAATAAATCTTCTGGAAAATATGTATTTCCATCTGGCATAAAATTGTTCTGTTACATGAATTTCATAGGTGCAAGACCCATTACTGCCATCTGTGGAAAACTGTCTTAAGAAATATAAAAATATACAATGTGCATATTATAAAAGGTATCCCTTTAAATGCAGAACCATACATAGCAGCTCTGTGATAACCTTGTTTTTCTCTATATGTTAATGACTGGTTGTTGTCATTGTTATTGTTATGTGCCTCAAGTTGGTTCCAACTCGTCGCGACCCTATGCACAACAGAACTAAACAGTGCCTGGTCCTGAGCCATCCTTACAATCTTTGTTACACCTGAGCTCATTGTTGCAGCTACTATGTCAACCCACCTCGTTGAGGGTCTTCCTCTTTTCCACTGACCCTGTACTCTGCCAAGCATGATGTCCTTCTCCAAGGACTGATCCCTCCTGACAATGTGTGCGAAGTATGTAAGACAGTCTTGCCATCCTTGCTTCTAAGGAGCACTCTGATTGTACTTCTTCCAAGACAGATTTGTTCGTTCTTTTGGCAGTCCATGGTATATTCAATATTCTTCACCAACACCACAATTCAGAGGCATCAATTCTTCTTCAGTCTTCCTTATTCATTGTCCAGCTTTCACATGCATATGATGTGTGATGTGATCGAAAATACCATGGATTGGGTCAGGTGCACCTTAGTCTTCAAGGTGACATCTTTGCTTTTCAACACTTTAAAGAGGTCCTTTGCAGCAGATTTGCCCAATGCAATGCGTCTTTTGATTTCTTGACTGCTGCTTCCATGGCTGTTGATTGTGGATCAAAGTAAAATGAAATCCTTGACAACTTCAATCTTTCCTCTGTTTATCATGATGTTGCTCATTGGTCCAGTTGTGAAGATTTTTGTTTTCTTTATGTCGAGGTGCAACCCATACTGAAGGCTGTGGTCTTTGAACTTTATTAGTAAGTGCTTCAAGTCCTCTTCACTTTCAGCAAGCAAGATTGTGTCATCTGCATAACGCAGGTTGTTAATCAGTCTTCCTCCAATCCTGATGCCCCGTTCTTCTTCATATAGTCCAGCTTCTTCTGTTATTTGCTCAGCATACAGATTGAATAGGTATGGTGAAAGAATACAAACCTGACGTGCACCTTTCCTGACTTTAAACCAATCAGTATCCCCTTGTTCTGTCCAAACAACTGTATCTTGATCTATGTACAGGTTCCTCATGAGCACAATTAAGTGTTCTGGAATTCCCTTTCTTCGCAATGTTATCCATAATTTGTTATGATCCACACAGTTGAATGCCTTTGTGTAGTCAATAAAACACAGGTAAACATCCTTCTGGTATTCTCTGCTTTCAGCCAGGATCCATCTGACATCAGCAATGAAATCCCTGGTTCCATGTCCTCTTCTGAAACCAGCCCAAATTTTTGGCAGTTCCCTGTCGATATACTGCTGCAGCCTTTTTTGAATGATCTTAAGCAAAATTTTGCTTGGGTGTGATATTAATTATATTGTTCTATAATTTCCACATTCGGTTGGATCACCTTTCTTGGGAATAGGCATAAATATGGATCTCTTCTAGTCAGTTGGCCAGGAAGCTCTCTTCCATAGTTCTTGGCATAGACCAGTGAGCACCTCCAGTGCTGCATCTGTTTGTTGACACATCTCAATTGATATTCCATCAATTCCTGGAGCCTTGTTTTTTACCAATGCCTTCAGAGCAGCTTGGACTTCTTCGTTCAGTACCATATGCCACCTCTTGAAATGGTTGAACATCTACTAATTCTTTTTGATACAATGACTCTGTGTGTTCCTTCCATCTTCCTTTGATGCTTCCTGCATCGTTTAATATTTTCCGCATAGAATCCTTCTTTATTGCAACTCGAGGCTTGAATTTTTTCTTCAGTTCTTCAGCTTGAGAAACGCCGAGCATGTTCTTCACTTTTGGTTTTCCATCTCCGGCTGTTTGCACATGTCATTATAATACTTTACTTTGTCTTCTCGAGAGGCCCTTTGAAATCTCCTTTTCAGTTCTTTTACTTCATCAATTCTTCCTTTTGCTTTAGCTGCTTGAAGTTTAAGGGCAAGTTTCAGAGTCTCCTCTGACATCCATCTTGGTCTTTTCTTTCTCTCTCGTCCTTTCAATGATGTCTTGCTTTCTTCATGGCTGATGTCCTTGGTGTCATTCCACAACTCATCTAGTCTTCCATCACTAGTGTTCAATGCAGCAAATTTTCTTCAGATGGTCTCTAAATTCAGGTGGGATACACTCAGGGTCGTATTTTGGCTCTTGTGGGCTTGCTGTGATTTTCTTCAGTTTCAGCTTGAACTTGCATATGAGCAATTGATGGTCTGTTCCACAGTCGGCCCCTGGCTTTGTTCTCTTTCCACAGATGTAGTCAATTTGATTTCTGTGTGTTCCATTGTATTGGGCTCATATTTTCCAGAGATCTTTTTTATGGAGTTCTGCTTCTACAAAATGGTAGAGTTCCCCCCAAGCCTGTTCACAATATGTCATCCATGCTTCATTGCTCTCCTTCTTTTGCTTGAGTACATTGACAAGAAATCTCATAAGAAAAGATGAATAGGAGATGTATTATCTTAGTTATAGTATATCTGAAAATGACTTTATTCTATTCTTAGAAGACATTAATAGTTTTAGTTGCTGTAGAATCAAAATGGAAAACAGTTTCTCTTAAACTTTAAAGGCATAGCTCTGTTGTCTTCTAGCACAGGGCCTGTCAAAGAAAAATTTGCTTCTAACCAGAATTTCATTTCTTTTCAGATAGGCTGCTTTGTGTGTCTGGTTTTTTTTTTGCTCTCTGGAAACTTTAGAATGTTCTTTTTAATGGTGTTACTGTTGTCGTGTGCCATACATTTGATTCCAATCATAAAAACCCCATATTGTAGAGTAAAACTACCCCATAGGGTTTGCTAGGCTGTAATCTTTAAGGGGGCAGATGCCAGGTCATTTCTACTGAGGAGTGGCTGGTGGCTTCCAACTACTAACCTTTCAGTTAGCAGCCAAGCGCTTAACCATTGCTGCACCAGTGCTCGTTTTTATAAATATTAGTGGCCCTAAATATCACAATGTGTCTAGGTATATGTGGTAGCCATTAATTATCCTCAGCAAAAATTCCTGGCTCTTTTCCTTGGGCTCTTGTGGTAGGTTGACCCTTGTAATCAGTTCTGACCAGTGAGGGTGAGTGAAAGTGACACGTGCCCTTTGGAGCAGAGTATTTGGTTGTTGATGGGAGACTCTCCAGAGTATTCTCTCCTTCTCCCACGATGACCCGCAATATTCCAGATCATGATGATTCAGCCCATTGGTTTCTAGTTTGAGGACTATGCAGAGCAGAGCTACCTGAGACCTTTAATAGAGAAGTTCTCAGGTATGAAGTAACCTGTATTGCTTTCAGCCACTGAAATTTGGGCTTGTTTATTAGCACACCAATTGCCAGTCTAATTGATACAATGTGTTCTCTACCTTTTCATTGTCGTAAGCACTGGATGGACCCCTTTAAAGGGAGACTTCTATCCTTCAGCCATGAGAAATTTCATCTGATTTATTTATTCATTAATGTATTTATTTTGAAAATTTCTTCCTCTTGGTTTACAGTGCTATTTCTTTAAGATTTTGTAACTTGGATTTTACAATTATTGAATTGATCTTCCATTTCTGTATTTTCTCATATTATCCTTTTCAATTTTAACGTATTTTCTTTCAGCTTTCTATTGATTTTTTTTAAATTATTTCAGTTTTTAACTTAATTTTTTCTTGTCTTTTGTTTCCTTTATACATTGGTCTTTGTTACAGAATCAACAGTTTTCCTAGTCCAAGATAGTCTTTATAAGGTTTTCTGTTGTTCTTTGATTTATCTCCATTTCTTTTCTGATTTAATTTTTTTTGTCTATTTGTGAAATAGAGAAAATACATTTTCTGGTGTTTTAATATTAGAGACAATATATTTCCTCATTTGTTTTAACATAGCTGTATAAGCTATGATTAATCTCTAGTCTTTAAAAAATGGCACAGGTTCTGTTCAAGATATGGCTGAGCAGTCTGTTCCACTCTTACAAACACCGTAATACCTTACAACGTTTTCTCCTATTCACAATGGGTGATTGTGAACTTGGCATAACTAACGCCATAACGATGCTTTAAGTAATCTCTAAAAACATTTTTTTATTGCACCGGCTGCACCGGTCTCTTCCAAAGGGGTGTGGAGCTCCCTCAGCTCCTGTGGACTTGGTCTCTCTTGTCTTCTTTGTTCTCTTGAGAAATAGCCTTCAGCCTATAAGACGACAGCTAGAAAAGCCTCCTGGTATTTTAAATCTACAACTTTCTTTCTTGCTCCCTAACTCAACCAGAGTGGAGTTGGCAGAGCATTTCCAGTAGCCGAGAGATTCTTATATGAGTTTTTTCAGCCTGTTACAAATATACCGATTAGAGTCCAGATGTCTGACAGGCATAACTTTAGTTTAATAAAGAGTTTCTTATAGTTGTTTTGTGACATATTAGACCATCTGTTGGTCTATGTGCTCAAAACATTAGGTAACTCTGATCTTCCCCCTGTAAAATTCTCCCCCTAGCTCTTTAGAATTAGACAGAATTTGGGAGAAGTTTAACCCCCTGTCTCTTAAATACCGGTATTCAATAAAGCCCTCTTACTGTTTACCTCCTCCTGTCTCAGATTGGCTTTGCAGCAGGCAGCTCGAACCCACGATTTGCGATAATATTTGTGTATTTTGGTAGCTCTATTTCTTCTTTTCTTCTTTTAGCATTTCATTAATTTTTGTTGTGTATCGTTACTATTCAACTTATCCTAGAGGTGTGTGGATGAAGTGTTGCTGTTCCTGTCAAAAGCCACAGTCCATCACTGTACTCTTAATCCTTCTTGCCTTCTTGGAGACTGCCCTTATAGAGTTATTCCTTCTGAACCTCTCCTGAATTGTTCATTTTTCACTCTGTCTTGGAACATTCTTTTTTTAAAAGAATGATTTAAAAAAGAAAAACAAACAAACCCTCCCATCTTCCACATCTCCCTCTAGGTCTCCCTGCTCTCATCTCTGTGTTTCCCTCTCATCTTTTCCAAAAAAAAAAAAAAGTATACTTGCTTCCTTCACTTCCTCATACTCCACTTACTCCTTAACCAAGCCCATTTGACTTCTGCACTCTTTGCCTGTAAAACTGCTCTAGCCAAAGCCACAAAGTTGCCAAATCCAATTGTCACTTTTCTGTTTTGATTTTAGTTTATTTCTTAGTACTCACCAAGACACGACCATTCCTGACTTTATGAAATTCTTTTTTTCCTTTAGGTTTCTTGATATTATAATCTTTGTAGTTTCTATTATCTCTCTGGAAAACTTTACATACTAAAGCACCCTTTTGGGATTCTTGAACTTTGTTAGAATAACCAAAACTCAAACCCATTGTCACTGAATCAATTCCAACTTGTAATGACCCTATAGGCCAGAGTAGAACTGCCCTGTAGGGTTTCCAAGGAGCGGCTGGTGGATTCAAACTGCTGGCCTTTTGGTTAGCAGCTGAACTCTCATACACTGTGCCACCAGGACTCCATTGTTAAGAGTAGTAAGGACTAAGCCAAAAAAACAAACCCATTGCCGTTGGATCAATTCTGACTCATAGTGACCCTGTAAGACAGAGTAGAGCTTCCCCACAGGGTTTCCAAGAAGCAGCTGGTGAATTCAGACTGCTGACCTTTTGGTTAGCGGCCAGGCTCTTAACTACTGCGCCACCAGGGCTCCAATAAAGGTGAGAGTTCTATAAAGATACCTGTTTAAGTTTTTTAACAAATTTTCTCAAATTATGAGCAAACGATGCTTGGAAAAGGAGGGAAGTTGTTCCACATTTATTAATAACTAGTATCTCAATCAATTCTGTGGAACATTGGTTTGATGTAGGGAGATATTATCAATCACCGGTGAATATTTTCAGAACAGTTAAAAAGAACCTTTGTGTTAACGACTGGTGACAGAATAGCTGGTCATATCAGATCTCTTTTTATGGACTGCTAGATTGCTGTATGAGTCAGTAATCGACTGGACTGCAGTGAGTTGAGTTTCAGAAGCCCAATTAAAAAAAAAAATCAAATTGGAGAAAGGAAAGACCGATTGCATTGTATTCATGTTAGTATTTTTTCTTCTTTCTCCTCTAACCACTTCCTGAACAAACGGTTGAAAGAAAAAATCATGCCTGAAACACCGGAAATCCTAGCATTTTGAAATATAAAACCTAGCAATTCCATAAAGTTTAGATTAATATATATATATTTTTTTTTTTAGAATCAAGATATAAGAATTCTTGTTTGGTTTTTGTTAATGAAGGGAATTAGTGCAGACTTACATTTTCATAAATGGGGAAAAATTATGTACTGTTCCTATAAGATTGAGTCAATCTGCCTAACCATTTGCAAGAATGTATAATAAGTGTATACCATCATATAACCATATAATTTGAAACTGGTATATTAAAACCTACAATGAAAAAGTTTCTTAGACACACACCCTGAACTTAAGCACTATATGCTAGCATCCTATAATGAAGCTAGAAATTACTCTTTTTAATGTATATTTACTTCACATATTTGAAATGATCATAAATCAATAATTGGATGTATGTGCACTCATAAACAGAAAGAAGTAGTAGGAAAGTAATTATTTGCTATAAATATGCCATATTTTTAATAAAACCAAAGCTTTCTATGTTTTACATAAATTACATTATTTTCAAAATGTTTTCCACTAAACATTCTTCTTGGAGTTTTTAGTAAGTGCAATATGAAAAAGGATTATAAAGTCAAATCACTCCATAATGTGTTCCCCTTTTGGAGATTCCTGAACTTTGTCAAAATAATAAATACCAGTGTCCTGTAAACATATCTGTTTAAGTTTCTTTTCTGTATTTCTCAGGTTACATGAGCAAAGAACAATTACTTGGTATAGGCTACAAGAGCTGCACTTTTTAATTACAAATAGATCATCTGCTGACAATCCCCTGGGTTCCATTCATCAAACAGTCACAGAAATAAAAATGGGCTTCACCCCATTTCCAATAGGGATATGCATCTTATCACCTCCGCTGTGAGTTCTTTCTGCAGCCTATTGTTTAAGGTAACACCATTTGCTAAATTCTGTGCCTCTCTTACGTCAAAGGATTTTAATTTGCCTTCTTTGCAATGCAAGAGGGTTTCCTCTGATCATCTCAGACCAAGCTGCAAAGTCTGCTCTATTACAGGAAGGTGATGTTGAAGCGTTCTACCAGAGAGAATGGAACTCTAGGGCCTAAAGGGAGACACCATTGCCCAAGCCTTATCCCTAATTCAGGACTTAGTTTCAAGATGGTTAGGGATAGTTTTATTTATCTCTAGAATCTTTCCTGTCCCCAAGACTTGGAGGGCTTTATTATAGTCTGCGAAGAGGGAGAAAAGTTCAATTAAATCATTTTTGTCTCAATGGAGATACTAGAATGCAAGAACGAATAATCTTGGCACAGTTATTCTTTATGGGGGTGATACTTGAAGCACTGAACGTTCTTTTCAGCTTCTAAAGGGAAGGGTGAACAGGTAGAATGTACAGGCAGGAAAAAGAAGATAACACTCTACACATCATCAATCATCTAGCATATTATCTCCTTAAATGGATTAGAAATAAACAAAGTCATTCTATATTCTGTTCTTTTTTTAATGAAAAAAGTGAAAGTAAAAAGCAAACATTTAGTCTTTATTAAGAACTAAAATTCTCTTGAATGACATTAATCTTTTTTCAAAAATATTTCCCTTCTATAAAGTATTTTTATCAACTCGTAATAGAGATAATTTTTTAGACCTTAGAATTTCGTTTGACAAAAATTTAGTCATTTAGGAGCTAAGTTATGATTAGCTGTATTTTTTTAATTAATTATTCTAATGGAAAAAGTTTATTATTATTAATATTCTTTCACTCTTTTTGGAGATTATTTTTATTAGAAATGAAGAAGACAAATACCCCTTGATAAATAACAAGGGGCAAAGAATACAGTATTATGTCAGTTTTTACATGTTTAATAAAGAAGAAAAACTTTTTGGGGGGGTAGTTGTTAGCTCATTACCTGTGTTAAGCGTAAGATTTAAATCACAAGGTAATATGATTTTTCTATTACTTTTTCCTTAAATGCAATCTAAATGTTCTATCAAGTAAAGGTTACCTTCTCTATAGATGTACTTAGCTATGGACAAAATAATAAAAGAAAAACTAAGATAGTTTTGAGTTTCATTAATTAAACTTGCTAAGCTGAAAAAAGAGAATTTGCTCTCTGAGATAAACTTCAGCACTGTAGTGTTTCATGCAGCCTAATTCTTCTTATTCATAAATAGATTGTTCAGAAAATATGTGCTTAAAGTAAATTCTTAAAAAGAAATATATATTTAATTACATTAATTTTAAATTAATCACACCTTATACAAAGCAGCATCCTGCTGGTGCTATTTGAATAAACTGAATGATAAAAACGTGACATTTCTTCTAGGAAATAAAGAACATAAACTTAATAAAATAAAATAAAATAAGTTTCCACTTCTTAGTTTTAAATCTAAATGTATTTACCATCTTTATAAATAAGCCAAGGAGAATGTGCTGACAAAATTTCCATGTCTTATTAGTTTGAAATAGAGCGAGTACTCAATAATGGACTACCTTTGATTTACAAAAACAGCAATTTCGTATCATTCAAACTATTAAATAAAACAAAAATTGACACATAGTAAAAAAAAGTGAGCTAAAGGCATTAAATTACAATTAGACTTGTCATTGTCTTGTGAATGAGCCTTTAACTTATCTTTATATTAAGAGAAATAATGAATTATAACTCAAGTAAGAACAAAGGCAGTATTGTAGACCGTCTCTCTACACAAATGTAGGTAGCACATATTTTGTTTATACCGCTATTTCATGTGCATAAGCTCATTGCTCCTCAAATGCATCTCCTAATAGAGATCGGAAACACACCTAGTCATTGTGCTGTTAAGGACTCAGAAGCTTTGGGAGGTTAAGTAACTTGGTAAGAATTACAAACCATTGAGAGATGGAGTCTGATGCTACCGTACCATATCTCCCCTCTTAAGAAAGAGGGGCTATGCACAAAAACAATTGTTTTTCAGAGGAGTCTACTTTTGTGTGGACACTTTTTTTTTTATTGTGCAACAGTTTCCTCAGCATTGCAGAATTTTGACATCCCTGGCCCTTGACCACTAGTGGACAATCAAAAATTGCCCCACACTATTTCCAAATCCTACCTCCAGCTGATAACCACCGCTACATTATATAGCAGTGCTTCCCAAACTTTTTCACTTCATTGAATAAAGAAAATAGTATTTGTATAGCATGCAGGGACAGACTGGAGGGAAACTGGACTCTATCTAGGACTCAATGAAAAAAATTATTTTTGTTATATTCTGTTTATGTGATAAATAGTACTAAAAAAAAAAAACTAAGCAGGTATTAAATACAAAATTGGCATTCAACATCAATATAACAGTTTTCCTGATTATTGAATGAGAAACACAACCTTGCTTTCATAAACATAATATTTTACACCAGAATTTATGCTTGAAATGGCTATGCACAATTTTGGAACATGTCTTTTTACTGATGAACTCAACATCAATGAGAAATTTTGTAAGTGGTAGCAAATGGCAGTAGAGCACCACATTTTCTTCAACTGACAGATTCTTCTACCCCATCATTAAATGGACTTTAGTGGATACTTCAAGTGTGGATCATTTTTCTAAATGTATCACATCTTCTTTTTCTATCCTTCCAATTTTGAAAATGTTGTGGTACAGCTAAAGTTTTTTTAATCACACAATTTTCATATTGAGAATTTCAAAATAAGAAAAAGCACTTCACTAAGCACATAGGAATCACTCTACTTTGATTTAACTTATAACATGGAATAAAACTAACCAGTGAAAAATTTAACTTTTTTTTCAAAGTTAAATGTTTGTCTTAAATAAAAAAAAAAAAATCTTCTGTCACTACACATTAATACATTTTCAAGTGGATCTTTCATTTTTCTTTTATGTGATATCACATATGCAGATATCAGATATGAAAAATATTTTTATTAATCTATTTTATGGTGAAACAATATAACAGAAAATACTATAAAATATGCATTCAAAATTTAACATATAACTACAAACCAAGTGCTCATTTAACCACTATCAGGTCAAGAAATAGAACATTATCATCTCTCTGGAAGGCACATCTTTCCGGAAGGCACAGAGTGTTCTCTGCCTGTTTCCCTGATACAGCGCACAATCATAACTTTTCCTTTGTAGTTTTATGCCCATGAATACTTCCCAAAGAACGGAGCTTAAAAAAGGTAGTCATATCAGTTTCTCTGTTTCTCTGTCTCTGATTCTCTGTCTCTTTTTGTCTGTCTCTCTTTTTCTCATCCATCTCATTTCTCTCTCTCTCTCTCTCTGTGTGTGTGTGTGTGTGTATTGAGCTTCAGTTTGGATTCAGAGGGTTTTATTTATTTAATGTTTATATTTAAATTAAGCTGTTACTCTTTCTGATTCTCATTTTTTCCCTAAATTTAGCCATTGGAAACCTCAGTCTGTCATCTATGTCCTTTTGACAAGCCTCCATCAGTCTTTGAACAATACTACTATTCCAAAGCTATTTTTTTGAAGAAACTTCTTTTCAACTAATCCGAAAAGTTAATCATTCACACATATTTTATTACTATTTCTTTTTTAACTGGTAAACTTTTGGGGAAAATGTTCCTTTAGTATCCTATGGCCTTTTTAGTCACCTAATCTCGCTTTTCCATTTTGGGGGGGGGGGAATAGAAAATGCAACTGCCACAGGTAGTTTTTTTTAATATATGTATTTAAAAACTTAATTACATTATTTAAAATGAAATTCAGGCATATAGGCAAACATTAACTTAAAATTCAGATCTGTAGGTAAACTTTAATATAAAAGAGCTTCCCTTCTATGCCAGTTATCAATTTATTGTATCTGAGCTCCAAATTCACCCTTCACTGCCTGTTCTACAAAAATGAACCTGGGCCCTTTAAATATTTCTCTTTTTTCTTACCTGATGAGATGTTTAGTTTTATTAGGAGAGAAGACTGGAAGGACACTGGAGAAGGAAGAATTTTTTTTATGTTTTTCTATTTCTGGCTCCAGTGTGCTCTTTCACTGTGCTCCTTCAGTCAGCAGGTTCTCCAGATTTGGATTCCTGTAGTAAGCCGCATCTATGCCCTCCTGCATCTGTACTGTACAGGGCACGGTAGCCAGAAGCTTCCCTTGACACCCCCTTGGTTGGCTTCACACAGAGTGCTGCTAGTCAGGCACCTCGCTGTGAACAGCACCCCTGATATTCCTTTTTTTTATTTGGTGAGTTCAGCATACAGCCTATCTCTGTAGGCAGCTTCCCTGGTACATTTACAGCAAGCTCTACCAGCACAGAGTCACAGCACCTTCTCCGCTATCTAGCAATCTACAGGGTCTGGATCTCAGCCTCTCGGAGTGAGCGATGCTTCTTCGGGTGCTTAATCTCAGCTTTAGAGACAGTGGCTGCTCCTTATACTTACAACTCCTGAATTTTTTAGATTTTACTTCTTACTAACCAAACTGTTATTACTCCAACCCTCTGTTACTATTAAAAAGTCATTATGTTAAACTTTTCCTACTCAAATTACAGAGCCTCTGGCTGGTACAAATGGTTAATGTGCTTGGCTATTAACCAAAAGGTTGGAAGTTTGGGTCCACTCACAGGCATCTCAGAAGAAAGGCCTGTTGATCTACTTCCAAAAAATCAGCCATCGAAAACCCTACGGAACATAGTTCTACTCACACACATGGGGTCATGAGTTTGAAATTGACTCAATGACAATTGATGGTGGTGGATTCAAATTACATTGTGTCTTCTCACTCCTGTTTGGACCCAAACTGATACATAATTGGTAACAGAGTGGTAGCAGGAGCTAGAACTGCCAGAATGGGATCTTGTAATTGGTTTGGCACTGCTCTTGGAATTGAGCAGAGTGCTGAGCTCCTTGCCAATGGGAAATGGGATGATTGTATCCATGACATTCAGTGGCATGCTGTTCAAACTAATTCCTGTGACTGATTGTGATGAAGTGTCAACTAAAGCACATTGCCTTGGGATTCCAAGTACTTGTTATGCTGAGCATTATTGCAATAATGATGACCAGAAGGACTACAGCGTGAGAGAAGTTCTTTTTTGAGGTCACTTGAGGGTTATAGAAAGACAATGACAAGCTCAGATCCCTGATCTCTCAGCTCAAGTCATGTTGTGAGGACCAAAGAGCTTCTAAAACAGCTCTAAAAGAATCTTTTAATTTTTGTAGCCACCTGACTTGTATTACTGAGAATCAAGCACAAAATTTAAATGTGTGGGTTGCTGACTCCCAGCAACAGTTGAATTCACAGACTCACTAGGTTTCACAAGTGAAAATTAGGGCATTGATTTGGAAAGCATAGAACTTGAAATTCAGATGGAGACTCTGATTTGATTTAGATAAAACTGGCAATCTTAAATAATCAAATCACTTAAAACTCCTTTACCAGTGAGTCTGAGAACACTATCCTTCCTTTGCTTAAAAACCCTCTGATAACCTCTTCTAGAGCAGATGACTTAGAGGCAGATGCTCAATTTTCTTAATACCCATCACAATCACAATGACATTAAATTTATAATTAGTGTCAAATCTTACCATGCTCCAAGAAGATAGTTACACTGTATGACTCTTAAGTAAATCACTTAGAACCTTAAGAATTGCAAAACTTTGCTAAAATATGTTAACAGAAAGGAACCTGGGGTACAAATCTGGGGTTCTACGGATGTTTACCAAGGTAAGTAGAAGACACTACTAGCCTGAGCCAAATTCATTGATGTGGATGGTGGAATAGACTGCTATTCCAGGCCAAATTCTTTTGTATGGATGCACTTACAGAAATTCTGGATTTAACGCGATAGCTTGAGCAGCTGGTGAAGGTTCTAACAGCTAACATGCTTGGTTGACTGAAACTTGGACTCAACTGTTTAACGAGGCTGAAGTGCCTGAGATTTCCCTGGCATGACATGAAGGAGTGATTTTTAAAATGTCTTCATTGAATTTCATCTTTTCAGAATTAATTCTTGATTTAAAGCTCATAAGCTTTTCTATTTACAGCCACACAGTTGCACAAACTTATGGAGCCTCTCCATAATACCCAATTTGTCTCAAGTGTTCATTTTCACTTTGAATAATTCATCCCTAGTGACTTTTTTTAGTATTGATTTGCAAAACACGCCACGTTCTTGCATTTCTCTGAGAGATTCTAACTACACTATATTACCCAAGCACATTTATTGATGTCTGAAGATTCATTGACTTGTGATGAAGACGATTTAATAATCTTCTGAATTAGTGTCATTTTTATATCACTTGGCATGCAAAGCATCTTATAATAAATAGCATTATTCCAAAGTATTATCTTTTTATTTGATTTATTTGTTGGTCCAGGACATGGCATTGACAATTTCTCTGCTGCATGATGAAATGAGTAATTCTCTCATTTTGTTAGGCATCTTGGCCTTAGCTATTAAAGATGCCACTTTTTAACTAATTTTGTAATCTTCATCTGATACTTTTTTCTAACAAAACTCAAGAAAGATCTTTATTACTTATCTTGTATTTGTAAATGCTTAATAACATTTAATTATTTTTCTGCATAAATGTTTCATTTGTGTAAGGTGGGTGGCAGAGTTTGCTTTGCACCATTTCTTGAGTTGATAATTTTTTGTGCAAACAAACCATTTGGGTTGAGAGGGAGAAGAATTATAGGGCACACAAATCCAAATTTAAACAATCCTCATTAGTTGCCTACTCTTAAAACAAATAATTATTTTACTACTATGCTTGCCTTGCAAATATGATGAATTTACATATTTATGTTAAAAAAGTTGACAATAGGACAAGCTAAAGTATATACAAAAAGAAAATCTATTTAAATAAAAAATACTTAAAAGGATTGTACACTTTATTGCTTCAGAAACAGATTTTCAAAAAAAAAAAGATGAGTTTTTTTTTTCTCATTCAACAGTTTATATACAAATTGTTTTGTGACATTGGTTGCAATCCCCAGGAAGTGCCAACACTCTCCCCTTCCACACTCCAATTCTCCATTTCCATCCGTACATTTCTCCTGTCTCTTTCTGCCTTCTTATCATGGCTTTTGGGCAGGTGTTGTCCTTTTGGTCTTATATACATGATCGAACTAAGTTAAATTAAGAAACACGTTCCTCACTTGTGTTATTTTTTGTTTTATAGGACTGTCTAATCTTTGACTGAAAGGTAAACTTCAGGAGTGGATTCTGTTCTGAGTTAAAAGGGTGTCCAGGGGTCATAGTCCCAGAGTTCTTCCAGTCTCTGTCAGACCAGTAAGTCTGGTCTTTTTTTGTGTGTGTGAATTTGAGTTTTGTTCTATATTTTTCTCCCGCTCTTTCTGGGGCCCTCTATTGTGATCAGTGTTAGAACTGTTCGTGGTGGTAGCTGGACACCATCTAGTTCTTCTAGGGTTAAGCTGAGTGGAGGCTGTGGTACTTGTGGTCCATTAGCCCTTTGAACTAATATTTCCCTTGTATCTTCAGTTTTCTTCATCCTCCTTTGCTCTGGACAGGATGGGGCCAGTAGGTGTGTATTAGATGATCATTCGCAAGCTTTTAAGACCCCAGACACTACCTACCACAGTTGGATGTAGAACATCTTCTTTTTGAGCTTTGTGATGCCAATTGACCTAGATGATCTGAAACCATGGTCCCCAGCCCTCAGCCCCAGTAAATCAGCCCCTCAGGGTTTCTAATGTATCTATGAAGCTTCTATGAGTTTGCCTTGGTCAA
Organism: Elephas maximus indicus; assembly: GCF_024166365.1. Taxonomy (NCBI): domain Eukaryota; kingdom Metazoa; phylum Chordata; class Mammalia; order Proboscidea; family Elephantidae; genus Elephas; species Elephas maximus. The sequence continues at coordinate 62,476,859 of NC_064842.1, forward strand.
ATTGTGCTGACTTCCCCTATATTGTGCACTGTCTTTCCCTTCATCAATGTTTACACTTATCTACTATCTTTTTTTTTTTTTTTTTACTATCTAGTAAATGATTTCCCCTCCCCAGCCCTCTCTCGTCTTTCTTAACCATCTTTCTTTCTCTGTGTAAATCTTTTCTTCAGTTTTTATAAAGGCGGTCGTATAGAATATTCGTCCTTTTGCTATTGTGTTATTGACTTATTTCATTCAGGATAACGCCCTACAGATTCATCCATGTAGTGAGATATTTGGTGGATTCATCACTGTTCTTAAGGTTGCATAGTATTCAATTGTGTGTATATACTATAATTTGTCTATCCAAATGGGCATCTAGGTTGTTTCCATCTATTTGCTATTGTGAGTAATGTTGCAATGAACATGGGTGTGCATATATCCATTCATGTGACAGCTATTATTTCTCTAGGATATATTCTTAGGAGTGGGATTGCTGGATAGAATGGCGTTTCTATTTCCAGGTTTTTAAGGACGTGCCATATCATTTTCCATAGAGGTTGGACCATTTTACATTCCCTCCAGCACTACGTAAGAGTTCCAATCTCCCTGCAACCTCTCTAACACTTGTAACTTTTTCTTTTTTTGATTAGTGCCAGTAATGTTGGGGTAAGATAGTATCTCAGTGTAGTTTTGATTTCCATTTAATGATCACGAGCATTTCCTCATGTTTCCATTTGCCACCTGAATGTCTTCTTTGATGAAGTGCCTGTTTATGTCCTTTGCCAATTTTTTAATTGGATTATTTTTCTTTTTGTTGTTGAGGTGTTGCAGTATCTTGTAGATTTCAGAGATTAGACCCTTGTTGGGTATGTCATAGCCAAAAACTTTCTCCCAGTTTGTAGGTTCTGTTTTTACTTTTTTGGCCAAGTCTTTTGATGAGCATACCCACCCACCACTGCCGTCAAGTTGATTCCGACTCATAGCGACCCTATAGGACAGAATAGAACCAGAGCATAATAAGTGTTTAATTCTTAGGGGCTCCCAGTTGTCTAGTTTATCTTCTGCATTGTTAGGTATGGTTTGTATCCTATTTAAGCTGTGTGTTAGAACTCCTAGCTGTTATCTGTATTCTTAAGAACATCTTTTAAAAATAATATCAAAATTATGGTACACAATAAGCAGAATAAAATTGTTAAAATGTATATGTCACTTAATTCAATAACTAAGATCTATAAATTTATAAAATATAAATATTGTTTATGCTCATGTATGATAAAAAACAAAAGGATTCATATACTGGAATCATGAAAGCAAATATTCTCCTGAAGTTAATAAATTTAATTAAACAATGTTTAAGTAATTTTTTTCTTAATTTCTAAAACAAAATGTCATTATGAAATTTGATCCAAAATCATGATTTGAGTGATTGCTAAATTTAAGGTAATTTACAAAATAAGGCATGACTCTCTAAAATCACCTAATAATGGTGGTAACCATGTAAACATAATACACGTACATCTCTTCTATGTTTGCAGAAGAAAAATATGAAAAGTAAGAACAATTTTTAAAGGGAAGAAAACGTGAAAAATTATTGTCTGTATGGGATACAAATGATTTCCCTGATGATAAATTATGAGAAAATAAGTAATCAGACTAATTGTGATGATTCAAGAGAAGAGTCAGGGAACAGATTCACGATGTATCAGTGGGCCTAACACACCAAAATACAGAAAGCCTTACACACCAGAATGATAGTTATAGGGAATGAAAATTTTCAGTGGACATCATACAAATAGTGTTTAAATGAAGTTTCGATGCTTATAAATGTTGGATAGTCATGAAAAATGACTTGTTTATAACTATAAACAATATTTAGCTGTCAAAATCTCATGGCATACCTGTAACATTCACAGCACAACAAAAGAGATGTTTTTCTCTTCAGTTTATTTAGGGGAAATGGACCCACAGTGCTTGTTAATGTAGGAGAGATCATTTCCTACACACGCAGATTTGGACTATGTTCTCCACAGGTCTCACGTGTAACCAAAGTTTTAATCTCATATTGGAAAATATGAGCTTTCCATTCTTCTAATGTCCTTGCATTTTAGACTTAACTGTGATGTGAGCGTATGATATTTTGAAATTGTTGAAAGGACACTTTCTTCTTGAGATTGTGCTTGGTGAAAACAACTAAAGCCCAAGCCAGCTCTTGTTACACTACTGAAATTTTCAGCTAATAAATAACAGACAGCTTTGTGTCAGTGCATAAAACAAGGTGGGTTTTCAAGGATCTACCCACCTATAAATGATGTCAACAATCACATGGACAGTTCTAGTACACAAATTTGAAGGAAAAAAAAAAAAAAACTAAACCTGTTGCCACCGAGTTGATTTCAACTCATAGCAACCCTATAGGACAGAGTAGAACTGCCCCAGAGGGTTTCCAAAGAGTGCCTGGTGGATTTGAACTGCTGACCTGTTGGTTAGCAGCCATAGCTCATAACCACTAGTGCCACCAGGGTGTCCAATATGAAGAAAGATCCAGTGAATTTTGGAAAAGTCCAGAGATGGTGGTATAAAGTAGTTGTTAAGAGCATGAATTTTGGAGCCTGACTGCCTGAGTATAAATCTTGGCTTGCCAATGCTAGTTTTTGTGACATTGAGCAATATTTTCCTTAACCTCTTTTTGCCTCAGTTTTGTCGTCTATAAAATGGCAATAACAATAGCACCTACCTCATACAGATATTATTACAATTAAACTGAGATGATATTTTTAAAACACTTAGTAACTAGTGCACAGGAAGTGTTTTTACGTTCTTTTAATATGAGTAAACCATAAACATTTAAAATACCTACACATGAATTAAGAAATTGGTGGACAAAAAACATATATTGAGACTCTTCTCCTAGGGATGATGAAGAAACGTGACAGAGTTGAGAAAAAGAGTAGGCTTAACATCTAATAAATCAATAAAATATGCAGATAAGGTGATAAAAGGTGATAGAAACTGCAAATCGATGCACTGCCATCTCAAGTAATGCAATGAAGTTTATTAGCAGGTCTTCAAACTTTCTGAGGAAATTTTAGGGAAAGTAAAAAGGACAGGAACATTCTTAAAATAAGTTTAAGTATGTAGAATTTTACATGCTTGTAATAATCCTCAAGTACATAGTTATAATATTGTATAAAAATGCAAATCGTTTTTCAAAAGTGTTTAGCTAAATTCAGAGTAATTATAATCATAGGTACATGGTAAAATGTTCAAGTGTTCCTAATTTTTGAGACAGATACTATGAAAACAAATAAATTATTCAACAACACATCATTTTGATACTTCATCCAGGTGACTAGAGGTTTCATAAGCCTAACTTAATACTATGATTTCTATATTTTTATGACATAAGTCTGAGATATCTAAAAGAAGTGAAACTATTTCTGAAAACTGCACTAGCCTCCTAACTGGCCTTTCTAATTTTACTCTTGCCTCCCTCCAGTCTCCTTTCTATTCAATACCTGAAGTAGCCATTTAAAACTAGAAATCAGATCATATATCCCCTCTATTTAAAATACCTTCATGATTTCGAATCACCTGCATTTAGGTAAAACTCAAAAGCTTCATCATCTCCGTACCTGTTTGTATAATAGAAATGTGGGGAAATTATGTAGCAGAAATAATGGATCCAATAATGACTGCAATGTTTCAGGTAGGTTTTGTATTTGCAGGAGGAGACCACACATGCACAAGAGAACACACATACACAAAGACTTTAGTATGTTCCCAGTTTAATTAGCCAAGGATGTATGATTGCAGCAATGGCATGTTGGCCCAACAGAGCAGGAGCAGACGCAGACTGAGTACCACATCTCTAGTCCTTAGAGAAGTTAAAAGGAGCAAAGTTAATGATAGGCCAGTAATTGGCGGTCATTAGTTTCCTAGAATATTGCCATAAGATTGCTTTCTCTTTGGAAAGGAAAAAGTCTAGCATGGAAGCACACTATGAGCTTCCTTTCTCTCATTGCCACCTTATTAATTAAATTACTTTCTCCACAAGAATTCTTGGTTTTGTTTTTTTCAAGAGAAAGCCCATAGATAATTCAAAGTTCCATCACTGAAAAATTAGTCTCCATATTAAAACATTTTCAAAATTAAAATCCTTACAAATTTCCTCTCACTTTTGTTTTTCTTATTTTTCCCCATAAAGATGGGTCACGGTGTAAGTGTGCTGTGTTCTTTCTTCAACCCATCGAGCCAGAGTTGTCATACATTGAAATTGATGTAAACTTTTCAGTCACTTGCAAAGATAGAAAGTGTTTAAACTTTACAGAGCTTGGAAGAATCAATAGGACACAAGAAAATAACACACCCATAGACAAGTTCCGTAACTGTGACGTATATAACCAACATCATAACTGAAGCAGCATTTATCGAACAAAAGTCATGCCTCATTTTGCTATTGTCAGTCATGGAACACTTCAGAGAATCCCCATTCCACCCTCTCTACCACAGGGAGAAGACAGAGGAGATAAAAATCCTGGTTTCAGCTTCATTAGAATGGCAGTCAATCCAGGTCAGCTGTCTAGAATTTACTACATGTGGATATAAACTCAAATGGGAGACATTTCCCCTCAACAAGTTAATTGTGGCCGTATAATACCTATATGCTTGGGAGAAAACCCACCCAATCATACTTTTATTAGTTTTATAATGGATTTCCCTGAAGTCCCTACTTCTTCCCTTTGACATCTATCCTGTATATTTAAAATGTCTCAATTTTACCTCTCTTTTGAACCTCACTGCCAGGCACTTCAATGCAAAATGTAATATGAGGTATTTCTAGGGATATAATCTTCACCCCCTCAAGAGAAACTTTACATTTATTGGAGGCAAATCTCCAAGCAATATTTATGACTGCATTATCCACAATTCCAATTCTCTGCTTGCTTCTCTATGCATCCTACAGAATTCCTATGCTTCATCTAAAGCTTACAGTTGATATAGAAATGCTTATATCCATGGAAGGTACCTACCTGGTCCCTGCATTTGTCCTGGCTGAAGGGTTATACTCAGTACATTTTTGAAGACAAATTGACAGTATTGAAGCCATTATTGGGATTCTGGTGGTTATAGCAAAGATCAGTATCTCAGTATTTCTTTAGGAATATACTCCACCCTATTACCTCACCTTCCTTCCATACTTCAATTTTCTTGTCCTTGAATAATTATTTCAGTTGCAACACATGCTTTCTTTCCATGTCTTCTTTATTTGTCCCATTGATAAATGCACCTTATATTTCATTTCCCTCTCTTTTTACAACAATTACTTCCATGTGGAGTCTGTAGACCAGGTGAAATAAAATGAAAAATTCTCATCCTGCTTCTTTGTTAAATTATATTTTTTTTCCATTTTTTGTATTTTCTTTCCACTGTACAGGTATCAAATAAAACTTGCATTTTATAAATGTCTGATATTCTCCTTCTAAATATTGAAAAATAGATTTTTGTTCCTTACCACATTTATACATGGTCTCTGTCTTTCACTGTAGTTTTCCCACAGCCTCTAAGAAAATTTGATAGCCATAGTCTACCAAGAACTCCTTTAAATTGTCTTCCTATTCTTTGAGTTTTAAACAAATCCTTTGGGCTTTTTGCTCCAGCCAAGAAGATGACATATATCTTGCATAGTATGCGACCTTTGTATTCTTTGCCTATTATTATGTTACATTGCCTTGTAGCTAATTGGCCTGCACCTATGATATCTACAGCTATGGTTGGGCTTACCAGATGAATAAATAAGAAACAATTTGAAAGTGCATGGTACAATAATGTGAGGGCAAGCTATATGAATCTTCAAGTTAATATTTTCAGTGCTCACTCTTTATACCGTATGAAATTGAAAGCGTGATAAAGAAGAACAGAGTTTGGAGCTACCTAACAAATACAGATATTAGACTTCCCTATCAATGAATTACTTCAATAAGCTAAAAGCTAAAACACAAAGTACCAAGTCTTTATAATCCTTTAAAAATTATAATCTAAGAACTAGAGACCCTGTTGATGTACATAATGCCTTTATTCTAAAACACTAGACCCTTTTCACGTACTGGTTCAGATTCTTGAGGATTTTCTGACATTGTAGTGATCAGTTGTACACCTACATCAATGACTTTCTCAAACCCAGATCACGAACTCATAATTTCACGAAAATTTGATTCAAAACATGCCCATCAGCCAAAAAAAAAAAAAGGAATGGAAAAAGTCACTGTGTCTCCAGTGCCCATTTTGAAACTAAGCTGGGCAGCCTGATCCCAGCTGCAGAGCAGAATTGCTTGGGTGCAACTTGCAAAAAAGGGAATGGAGAGAAGTAGACATTTTCTGCATTCCTATACCTCTACAGACATAGAAGGAAACATTCTAAGAAAGATAACAAGCAAGTTATTGCCAGGGGCTGTAAGTTCAGTTTTCAGATCCCACTGCTTGATCAGAGAAAGAGAAAGGAGTGCAAATTGGACTCGAATCAGGTTACTGCATCAGAAGCTTGAATACAAGAAGATGAAAAAGAGAGTTGTATGTTTTAAACAAACTACACCTGTCACTGCACAGATGGTGAAACTTCAGCTCACTTTGGACACAACATCAGGAAAAATAAATTGCTAGAAAATGACATTATATTTGGTAGAGAGTCAGCCAAAAATAAAACACTCAATGAGATGGATTAAAACAATAGCTAAGACAATGGACTTAAAACACCAACCATCATAAAGGTGATGCAGGACCAGGCAAGGTTTCATTCTGATATACATAAGGCCCCCATTAGTCAGTGCTAACTCCACAACAACTAACAACAGCAACAGGGTCACTAGTAAAAATTGACCAAACCACATCCTGGGCTTTAACAAAGAAGATTAGCCTTTCTCCTACTTAAAATGAAATAGAAAGGTAAAAAGAATATTGCTCTCCACAGAAATTATTACTAATGATATATCAGCATTCAATTTTTTTATGCATCATAATATGTATTATGCTATGTAGTGTTATTATATAGGTATATAAGTGTATTAACTATATATTGTTTTCATTCCTTAGGTTAGAATGTTCTTGTTCTAAATCAAGAATAACTAATGATGTCATCAAAAACTTTTTGCTGGGCATACATTCATATTCCAGGATTGTTTGTGTTGACTAGATGAAACTCAGATTCAAATTTGCCTTCATCCTACCTATAATGCCAATCATTAAGAGAAATGGAAAAAGAAAACTCACAGTTACTAAGTAGGAAAGATCAGTGTTTTACAGCTGAATACATTTCTGTATCACAATATATCAAATTCCTAAGGATACTTCAAAAAGTTGGGAAACATGAGAGGCAGGGCCAAGAAGCTGGAAGAGTCAGATGTTTCCTGTGATCCCTCTCACAATAAAGATCCGAAAAAACAAGTAAGTTGATTATATATGACAATATAGGAGGCCAGAATATTAAAGACAAAGTTGAGGAGTTGGACTGAAGAGCAGGGGGAGAAAGACACAGTTCAGAAGCTGAGAAGAAGTGGTATACCTGACCTAGCTGGCACCCTGCAGGTTGAATCGGGTGGCACATGCAGACTGAGGCAAGCAGTAGTGCTCATATCGTGTTTTACCACTTCAGAGAAACCAAGTGGTGGAGGGCCGGTACAAGTCTCCAGAGCCAGAGAGAATCAGCACCAGATCTGTGAAAGTTAAGTGCAAGTGTCTAACCTACTGCACAGGTTCAAAATAACCCTTCCCCCTCTGGGACTTCCATGAAGGAGAAATGCCTCTCTTTTTGTCACCTGCTCCCTCCCCGCTCTGCTCCAGTAATGTTCTGACACTGTTCACCAGTTGTTACACACCCTAGGCCAGAATTAGGACCTATCACACTAGAGCCAGTCTCCTGGCTTTAGGGAGGGGACAAACAAACAACCAAACATAAAAGAAACTGCCAGCTCCCTTAAGCTGGGTGCTCAGGATTAAGAGTGCCCAAACCAGTCTTGTGGCTTTAAAAAATTGCCATGCCCTTAAGTCAGCAACTCAGGGAAGACACTGCCCCCTTGCCTAGATAGAGGCATAAGAGGTACACAGACTTCAAGTGCTTTTCACCCCTGCCTAGACCTGTGTGGGCTGATTCAACAGAGTAGGCCCTCATTAGCATAGCAAAATAGAGTATATACCTGAAGCCTATTTTCAACATAAACAGCTAAGGAGGAGTGGTAGATTTGTGACGTTTGACACCAACCTGCCCATTAAGCAGGGTCCTCACCCACCCACATCAGGGGCCTGAGGACTGGCGACTTTACCCATTCCACCTAGCCACCCACTACAGGGGTCTGAGATTAAGTGGTGCCTCCCAGACCTTACAGCCAATAGCTTTGGGTGCCCAAAGTCCAGCTGCAAAACCCATGCACCTACACCTACACACTCTAGGGGGCAGAGACATGCCTTCCACCCAGGCACTCAGGGGCAGCCATCAGCCCTCTACCTTGCTCAGCACATAACCCCTACTGCAGCCAGATGCCAATGCCTGCTCCAATCACCCCTATGTAGCCCTGCCAGTCTAGGACTATAGGTGAGAGTCTGCAACTCACACTAGGTGGTCAAGAACCTGGACACCTGAGCTGAATCCAAACAAGAAAAGTAAATGGACTCCTGGACTCACACATCTAGTGGTGCTCTAACCACCTGGTGACAGGATGTGAGAGTTTCAAGACCTCAATAACCAAAGTACCTCACATGCCCACCTTATTTGGGCATATCAAAACAAAACAAGAAGCAGTAAGCAATATGCAATAAATAAATACAACACTTATTACTTGGAGGCAACAGTCAACATCAAATCTCATAAACAGGCAGACCATGATGGCTTCAGCAAGCCACCAAAACAAAGAACCAGAAAACCTCCCTGAGGAAAATAAGATCTTGGAATTACTGGAGGTAGAATTCAAAAGATTTAATATACAGAGCTCTTCAAGAGATCAGGAAGGAGATCAGGAAGGAGATCAGGCAACTCTCAGACCAGGCCAAGGAACACACAGACAAAGCAATAGAGGAATTTAGGAAAGCTATACAAGACCAGAATGACAAATTTACAGGCTGCTAGAATCCATCCATAGAGAGACAGCAAATAGAAATCCAAAAGCTTAGCGATAAAATTGCAGAATTAGGCAACTCAGTAAAAAGCCATAGGAGCAGAATTGAGGCAATGGAATTCAGAATTAGTAAGACCGAAGATAAAGAACTTGACAACAATTTATTTGAGGAAACATAAGATAAAATAATTAAAAAAAAAAAAATGAAGAAACCCTAAGAATTATTCATGACTGTATCAAGAGAAATAACCTACCAGTCATTAGAGTACCAGAATGGAGGGGTGAGTGGAGGAATAATAGAAAATACAGAGAAAATTGTTGATGATTTGCTGGCAGAAAACTTCCCTGATATCGTGACTGATGAGAAGATATCTATCCAAGAAGCTCATTGAACCCCACACAGGGTAGATTCCAAAAGAAAGCCACCAAGACATATTATAGTCAAATGTGCCAAAACCAAAAATAGAGAATTTTAAGAGTGGCTAGGGCTAAACAAAAAGTCACCTACAAAGAAGAGTCAGTAAGACTAAACTCTGACTACTCAGCAGAAACCATGCAGGCAAGAAGACAATGGGATACATATACAAAACCTTGAAGGAAAAACATTACCAGCCAAGAATTATATATCCAGCAAAACTATCCCTCAAATATGAAGGTGAAATTAGGGCATTTTCAGATAAACAGCAGTTAAGGGAATTTGTAAAAATCAAACCCAAATTACAAGAAATACTAAAGGGAATCCTCAGGCTAGAGAACCAATAATATTAGGCAACAACCCAGGACAGAACAACCAGAGATCAACAAAGATAAAAAAGTCACAAAAATAAGTCAAAGTTAAAACACTGAAAATAGGGAAACAGAGACATCAATATGTAAAAAAATGACAACATTAAAACAAAAAAAGGGACTAAATAGTGTAGTCATAGAACTTTCATACGGAGAAGTTAAGGCAATATCAAGAAATAAAAGATTGGTTTAAACTTAGTAAAACAGAGGTGAACTTTTAAGGTAACCACAAAGAAACTAAAGTATCTACTCATTAAAACAAAAAAGAAGAAAAACCTAAAGATTCAGCAAATACAAAATCAAAAACAACAAAAAAGATGAAAAGAAAATAATAAAGAAAAACAACTCAGCATAGAAAATTAAGAGGAATAGAGAAACTGTCAACACCACAAAAAAAAAAAATCAAAATGACAGCAGTAAACTCATATCTATCAATAATTACATTGATGTAAATAGACTAAATGCACCAAGAGACAGTGAGAGGCAGAATGCATGAAAAAAAAAAAAAGATCCATCTACACACTGCCTGCAAGAGATACACCTTAGACTCAAACACAAAAACAAACTAAAAGGATGCAAACAAATATATCAAGCAAACAATGAAAAAAGAGCAGAAAGGTGGTATTAATCTCTGATAAAATAGACTTTAAAGCAAACTTCACCACAAAGGGTAAGGAAGGATGCTATAAATTGATTAAAGGGTCAATACACCAGGAGGGCATAACCATAATAAATATTTACGCTCCCGATGACAGGGCTCCAAAATACATAAAACAAACTCTAATGGCATTGAAAAGAGAAATAGCTCCACAATAGTAGTAGGAGACTTCAACACACCACTTTTGATGAAGGAGAAAACATCTAGAAAGAAGTTCAATAAAGACACAGAAGATCTAAATGCCACGATCAACCAACTTGACCTCATAGGCACATACAGAACACTCTGCCCAACAACAGCCAAGTATACTTTCTTTTCCAATGCACATGGAACATTCTCCAGAAGAGGCCACATATTGCACCACAAAGCAAGCCTTAACAGAACACAAAACACTGAAATATTACAAAGCATCTTTTCTGACCATAAAGCCATAAAAGTAGGAATCAATAACAGAAAAAGCAAGGAAAAAAAAAAATCAAATACATGGAACCTGAATAACACCTTGCTCAAAATCTACTGGGTTATAGAAGAAATCAAAGATGGAATAAAGAAATTCAAAGAATCAAACGAGAATGAAAACACATCTTACCAGAACCTTTGAGACACAGCAAAAACAGCCCTGAGAGGTCAATTTATAGCAATACATGCACATACCCAGAAAGAAGAAATGTCCAAAATCAAAATACTAACCCTACAACTAGAATAAATAGAAAGAGAGCAGCAAAAGAAGCCCTCGAGCACCAGAAGAAAGGAAATAAAATTTAGAGCAGAGACTCCATTAGCCTGAGATCAGAAGAACTAGATGGTGCCCAGCTACCACCAACGAACTCCCTGACAGGGAACATGACAGAGTCCTTGACAGAGCAAGAGAAAAGAGTGGAGCAGAACTCAAATTCGTATAAATAGACCAAACTTACTGGTCTGACTGAGACTGGAGGAAGTCCCGAAGTCATAGCCCTGGTAGTTGTGTGAACCCAGAACTAAAATCATTCCTGAAGCTCACGCTTCAAAGATTAGACTGTACTATTAAACATAAAATCATACTTGTGAAGAGTGTTCCCTTTCGTTCAAGCAGACACACGAGACCAAATGGGTGGTTCCTGTCCGGAAGCAGGATGAGAAGGCAGGAAAGGACAGGAACTGGTTGAATGGAAACAGGAAATCTAGGTTGGAAAGGGTGAGCGTGCTGTCATGTTACAGAGATTGCAACTAATGTCACATAACAATATGTGTGTAAATTTTTGTATGAGAAATTAACTTGAGTTGTAAACCTTCACCTAAATCACAATTTAAAAAAAAAAAGTTGTAAAACATGGCTCACATAAAAAGATTATATATTCTCTATTTTTTGTAAAACTATCTTGCTCAGGAATAAACTATTTTTTATACCTCTGGTGTCTACATCCAGTACTCTTTCAGCTCCAATTATGGTAGCAAAATAATTTGTTTTTAGTTTTCAGAACAAAAGTGTACTAAAAGAAAGAACTTTATCCCATAAGGAAATCAAAGAAACAAACTCTCTCACAATGTATGCTTTTACCAGTAGCCCACCCTCTACTCTGAAGGAAAATTTAAATGCCACTAAACCAACTCAGGAAATCAATGAGAAACGCATACATCAGCTGTATGAGTTGCTTATCAATGAAGAAAACCAATGTAAAGGATAAAGGCTATTATAAAAAAAAAAATCACATAGAGACAGGAAAATCTGAGGAAAGGAAATTGTGGTACCGGGATATCATGTGGTTCACCTATTTATGCTGAGTGTTTAGAAAGAATGTACAACTGAGAATATAATGAAAGGAAGTAGAAACCCAAACCGTAGAAAGCGTCATGATATTATTCAGCAGGAAGCCTGGTAGCGTACTGGTTAAGTGCTACGACTGCCCATCAAAGGGTCGGCAGTTCGAATCTGCCAGGCGCTTCTTGGAAACTCTATGGGGTAGTTCTGCTCTGTCCTATAGAGTCACTATGAGTCGGACGGAATCGACTCGACAGCACTGGGTTTTTTTCTTTGTTTGTTTGTTTTGTTTTATATAAACCTATAAATTTCTTATGGGAAAAGAATGGGTTACTTTTTATCACCCCAATGCATATTTTGCCATGAAAATAGACTCAGGCGTTTGTTAATACAGACTCTGATACAAAAGATCTTAGTTACAATTTTACCTTCAGAGCTTTATTTCAGTGACTTTCCTATGAGAAAAGTTTCACCTATATGAAATTCTACTAACAGATGGTACACATCAATGGATGTCTGTCCTCAAGATCCACACCCAGACTTTTGTTCTGGAACTGGATATGTGTTTTCAGCATCCTTAGTCTAAAAAATTTACAATGCATCCTTAACCATATTTAATTAATACATTTAGAAGATGTGTACATAGGTTTATGTCTTCAGAGATTAGAAGTCTCAATAAAATCACCACCTAGAATATCATTCTTCAATCTATATAAAGTTAAATTTTCTCCATGTGTTTATAATGGTCTTATTACTGCCATTACATTCTTCCCACTGAAATGGTTATATTCTAGAATTTATTACAAGTTGGTAAACATTCTTGTTCTTAATAGAGAAGAATCAAATACTTTTTACTGAGATCTGTATTGACGAAATTCTAGGTATATCATAATTAGATCTAAATTTGACTTCATACTACCTATAATAAAAGGACAAAATATATCAATGAACATAAAAAAATTATTTCATTACTTTGGCAGCCTAACGATATTCAGGAGCCCTGGTGGTGCAGTGGTTAAGAGCTTTGTTGCTAATCAAAAAATTGGCAGTTTGAACCTACCAGCCTTTCCTTGGAAACCCTATGGAGCAGTTCTACTCTGTCCTGTAGGGCCACTGTGAGTGAAAATCAACTTGATGGCAACATGTTTCGTTTTTGAGGTAATGATATTTTGTTGGATTAACTAATAATGAAAGTGAATTCAAATCAAGCGATAGTAACTAAGTATAGAAAGATGATTTGTTGCTTTGTGGGAATACATTAATCAATAAGAAATGATTTGTTGTAGTTTTATATATGTCTAGAAATTTTTTAAATCTCCTCCCTTCAAGAATTAGAGCTTAATTTATCTTTCCTAGGGTGTGAGCTGACATGGTGACTCATTTCTAACAAATAGAGTAATGCAGAAGTGGTGGTGTGTGACTGTGAATCTAAGACATAAAGGGCATATGGCTTTTGTTATGGCCTCTCTCTGTCTGTTGAATCATTCCCTTGTGTGAAAGCAGCCCCATGGAGAGGGCCATATGGTAAGAAACTGAGGCCTCCTTGCCAACAGCCATATGAGTGAGCTTGGAAGCATATTCCAATGGAGCCTTCAGATAACTGCAGCCTCACCTAACCTCTTCACTGCAACTAACTCACTCCTGGATTCCTAATCCTAAAATTATGTGAGATGATAAATGTGTGTGGTTTTAAGCTGATAAGTTTGGGAGTAATTTTGTTATATAACCATAAATAACTAATACCTAAAAACTGGTAAAAGAGTCAGACATATTCCATAATACAGGACCAGTTATGAAAAGTTTTGAATTGTTCTTCAAAAACTATATAATAGAAAAATGGGAAAATTATATAGTAGAAATAATGGATCCAGTAATGAATTATACCATGGTTGTGACATTTCAGATAGCTTATGTATTTGCAGAAAGAGACACCACACACACACACACACACACTATAAGGGTTTAGTAAGCGCCTAATGGCAAGATGGCCAGATTAGCAGCAGATGAAGATTATCTGAGTACCACACGTCTAGTCTTCAGAGACCCCAAAGGGCAAGGTCAATGATAACCAGATAATTATTCTTTTTTCCTAACAATGTTAGGGAGAAATAAATTACCAAGGCTTTATGGTCATGAATGTTTTCTCTCTTTCTTCATTTGTTTCCATTGCCGGTGTAAATATTACTATTCAGTATAAACGGCTCTCCATTGTCCTGAGATCCAAAATATGGTATAATTTGAGACTGGAAGACAAACAATTGCCTAGAACACAGCGACAGGGAGTTGATATTGTTGTGAGTTGCCTTGTAGTCAATTCTGACTGCTCCACAGAGTTCTCAAGGCTGTGACCTTTTGGAAGCAGATCACTGGGCCTGTCTTTCAAGGCACCTTTAGGAGGGTTCCAACCACCAACCTTCCTCTGTGTGCGTGTGTGTGTGCGTGTGCATGTACGGTAATTTCCTTCAAATACATAACCTAGCTGAAATCTTGCAACCACAGTGCCACTCATTATTAGATCCATTACTTCAATGGTTCTGAACCTCAAATGTGAAAAATAATGGATATGTCACCATTATAGCCCTCCGGCCTAATTTAGTAACAAGGAAATAGCAGTCATAAAATATAAAAGCTTCATAAATATTTGCTACGTCTTCTCTAGAAATACTTCAGTTGGACAAACAAACATGAAAACCATGTATAAATGTTCTTCTCTAGATATACTTGGGAATTTAAATATTTCATTTTTAATACTCTTTTCCACTTTTAATATTTCATGTAAATGATATTCTGTGCATATGTGGAATCAGATTTTGTTAGACAAGGACATTTACATTCCTTTAACAATGTTCCTCTTTCTGTAATTACCCCCTGAGGATGCTGTCTAACTTACAAACCTCCATATATTCTACTTTAAATCTGACAGAGTGTTTACAAACATTAAAACATATATAACTCTCTTAATAAGCTATATTTTTTAAAATTTTGAACTACTGGCTGATGTGTTTCTGCAACCCTTTGTAAAAACCAAAAAAAAAAAAAAAAGGTAAAGGTAAAGGTAAATCAATGAGTCTAGGCAAGGTATGGTAAATAAGTAAATTATACAGCATGTTAGGCAACTGGAAGAGCAATGGTGCCTCAACATACTCTGAAAAATATTTTTTAATTTGTCTGTTCTAGCTTGTAACACTTTTACAATATATTGTGCTGTTCATTAGTCAATTCTTCTGTATACCTCAGCTTCCCCAGAAAGTGAATATTGAATCGTTATTACTGAAAATGGTGATAGGTTTAACAGCTACTACATGCACTTGTAGGGTGGCTATGAGTTGGAATCGACTCAACGGCAGCAGGCGGGTTCACATGCACTTGTATATTCGCTCAGCAATCTAATTATTTGTCACCAGGAAGAGACTCAATTAACTCAAAAGGAAAACCTAGAGAATGCAGATACAAGGTAAGGACCTAACCTGAATTTTACTCTGCAAGGAGCAAAAATTCAGAATCAGAACTCAATTCAAATATTCATTTTTCAGTAAAGAGATGACTTTTTATGAGATAAAATACACACCAGAGAAAGTAAATGGAGCATTTTATAGATCTGAATATCTTTAACCTAACTTCCATTAATAATTGTTTTCTATGAATTTTCAAATGAAAAATAACCTTGGGATATTTCAGATATGAAATAGCTTTTATAAGATAGCAATTATAAAAGCAATGTTTATTTACGTTAACACAATTTCTTCTTTCCTACAATTTTTGCCTTCCTACGATACTTAACTGTTTTCAAAATGTAAATATTAAAGATAGTTAATAATAGGTAAAACTAATGGAGCACGTAATAGATACATAGAAGGGGTGATACATACATACAAGGCAAACAAAAAGAAAAATTACTAATGCCCGTTGATTCATTCAATCAATATTTATTGAGTACCTACTATATGCCAGTCACCATATATCAGATACAGCAATCAGATACAAATACATCACATACGACAGGTTACAAAATAGACAAAACTCATTGCCCTTTAGAGCTGACATTTGGGGAGAGAGCAGTAAGTAATACAGATGGTAAGTAAGTAAATTATATAGCATGTTAGGCAAGTGGAAGAAAAGCTGGGCATTTTGATTTAAGGGTCTGGGAAGCAAACTAGAGGTGAGATACATATATTCACACTTAATGAATAATTTCCAGTTAAAAATGTGACTCATCATATCACAAAACAGATGAAAAAATAATAGAAAATCCTCTACCAATAGTCATATTTATAATTGTTTCTTTTGTCTACAGATAAGGTCTGGGTAAATGTGGGGGTAGGGGTGAAGGAGTAGAGATGAGTGTGGCAAATGGAATTAAGGATGAATTTCTCTGAGTCACACATGTATTGAACAAATAATTATTGTCTTCTGTGAACCATGTACTGGGGATACTAAGGCAAAGAAAATAAACAAATGAAAATTATCTGCTAACAAGACTAGACAGGAAATAAATAAAACAAATAAATCTGTGGTGTGTCAGATATGATAGATGCTATGTGAAATACAGCAAGGAAAGGAGATAAGGAATACTGGTGTCTGAGGAGGAGTAGGAGCAGGGTTTGCAATTTTGCACATGGTGTGTTGAAAAAGAGCCTAAAGGAAATAAGGCAGCAAGTCATGCAGCTATCTGGAGAAATAGTGCTCCATCTCAAGAATAGATTTGACACATTGAACACTAGTGACTAAAGACCAGACGAGTTCTGGAATGACATCAAGGACATCATACATGAAAAGAGGAAAGGAAGAAAAGATCAAGATGGATGTCAGTGGAGACCCTGAAACTTGCTCACAAACATTGAGCAGCTAAAGCAAAACGAAGAAATGATGAAGTAGAAGAACTGAACAGAAGATTTCAAAGGGCAGCTCCAGAAGACAAAATGAAGTATTATAATGACATGTGCAAAGAGCTGGAGATAGAAAACCAAAAGGGAAGAACAAGCTCAGCTTTTCTCAAGCTGAAAGAACTGAGAAAAAATTGAAGCCTTGAGTTGCAATAGTTAAGGATTCTTGGGAAGAAAATATTAAATGATGCAGGAAACATCAAAAGAAGATGGAAAGAATCCACAGAGAGTCATTACACCAAAAAGAATTAGTCAGTGTTCAACCATTTCAAGAGGTAGGCATATGATTAGGAACCAATGGCACTGAAAGAAGAAGTCCAAGATGGTCTGCAGGCATTGGTGAAAAACAAGGCTCCAGGAACTGATTGAATATCGAGATGTTTCAACAAACAGACGCAATGCTGGAGATGCCCACTTGTCTATGCCAAGAAATATGGAAGACAGCTTCCTGGCCAACTGACTGGAAGAGATCCATATTTATGCCTATTCCCAAGAAAGGTGATCCAACCGAATGTGGAAATTATAGAACAATGCAATTAATATTACATGCAAGTGAAATTTTGCTGAAGATCATTCAAAAACGGCTGCAGCAGTATATAGACAGGGAACTGCCAGAAATTCAGGCTGGTTTCAGAAGAGGACGTGGAATCAGGGATATCATTACTGATGTCAGATGGATCCTGGCTGAAAGCAGAGAATGCCAGAAGGATGTTTACCTGTGTTTTATTGACTATGCAAAGGCATTCAACTGTGTGGATCATAACAAATTATAAATAACACTGTGAAGAATGAGAATTCCAGAACACTTAATTGTGCTCATGAGGAACCTTTACAGAGATCAAGAGATAGTTGTTCAGACGGAACAAGGGGATACTGATTGGTTTAAAGTCAGGAAAGGTGTGCGTCAGTGTTGTATTCTTTCATCATACCTATTCAATCTGTATGTTGAGCAAATAATCTGAGAAGCTGGACTATATGAAGAAGAACGGGGCATCAGGATTTGAGGGAGACTCATTAACAACCTGCAATATGCGGATGACACAACCTCGCTTGCTGAAAGTGAAGAGGACTTGAAGCACTTACTAATGAAGGTCAAAGACCACAGCCTTCAGTATGGATTGCACCCCAACATAAAGAAAACAAAAATCCTCACAACTGGACCAATGAGCAACATCATGATAAACAGAGAAAAGATTGAAGTTGTCAAGGATTTCATTTCACTTGGATCCACAATCAACACCCATGGAAGCAACAGTCAAGAAATCAAAAGATGCATTGCATTGGGTAAATCTTACGCAAAAGACCTCTTTAAAGTGTTGAAAAGAAAAGATGTCACCCTGAAGACTAAGGTGCACCTGACCCAAACCATGGTAGTTTCAATAGCATCATATGCACCTGAAAGCTGGACAGTTAATAAGGAAGACTGAAGAAGAATTGACACCTTTGAATTGTGGTGTTGGTGAAGACCATTGAATATACCATGGACTGCCAAAACAATGAACAAATGTGTATTGGAAGAAGTACAACCAGAATGCTCCTTAAAAGCAAGGATGGCGAGACTGTCTTACATACTTTGGACATGTTGTGAGGAGGGATCAATCCCTGGAGAAGGACATCACGCTTGGCAAAGTAGAGGGTCAGCGGAAAAGAGAAAGACCCTTAATGAGGTGGATTGACATAGTGGCTGCAACAATGAACTCAAGCACAACAACAATTTTAAGGCTGGCGCAGGACCAGGCAGTGTTTCGTTCTACTGTGCATAGGGTCACTATGAGCTGGAACCAACTCGATGGCACCTAACAACAACAATACTCCACGGAGAGGGAACAGCAAGTGTAAAGGCCCTGAGACAGAAGCATACCTGCCTAATTAAAAAAAAATAATATTAAGGCTGGTGTGACAGGAATGGTTTGCCCTTGACTACTAATCTAAAGGTTGGCAGTTCAAACATGCCCAGTAGCAGTGTGGAAGAAAGGCCTGGTGATCTGCCTCTGTAAACTTTATAGCCAAGAATATCCTATGGAGCAGTTTTACTCTGGCATACATAGAATAGCCATGAGTTGGAACTGACTCGAAGGCAATGGGTTTGTTTTTGGACTACAGCAGAGTGAGCAGAGGGGGAAGGGGGAAGAGTAAGAAGTTAAGGCAGAGAGGTAACAGGAGTTCAGGTTTAAATGTAAATTATTAAACTTGAACTTTACTGTAAATTGGAAAGCCATTGTTAGTGGCATGACCTGACATGGTTTATTAAGAGCCTTCAGATGTCTGTATTGAGCACAGATTATGGGAATTTAAGAATAGAAATAGCGAAAGCAAGGAGATGAGTTAGGACACTTAAATCAGGATGTAGTAGTAGAAGCAATAAGAATTATAAAATGTTGGATATGCTTTAACAGAACAGTTGACAGGATTTGCTGATAATCTTGATATGAGGTATGAAAAAAAAACAGCAAGAAACAAGGATAACTACGAGGTTTCTGACCTACACACATTTGACATTGTTGTTTATTAAAAGTAGAAGATAACGAAGGAAGCAGTTTGAAACTTCTAAGTTTTGAACTTATCATAAGTAATTAATGAATTTATCATTACATACCTACTATATATTTAAATGAAGTTTTAAAGAAAGCAATTGATTGCTACTTTCTTATGAGCCTGGAGCCCATGGGATACATTTAAGTTAGAGATTTAAATTCAAGGTCCAAAAAAACAGTGTTTGAAGTCATACAACTGTATAAGATCACCAAAGAGATTATGTATCACTAAAGATGAAGAGGCCCAAGGATCAAACTCTGAGGCACCCCAAATTTAAGAGGTGAGGGAGAAGAGGAAAAATGAGCAAAGAAAATTGACAAGTGGTAGTCACAGAGGTATAGCTAACAAGAAGATTCTTAGTGTCCTATAACCCAAGAGAACAAGTGTTTCAAGGTAGAGAAGATGCACTAAAATTGCTCTGTCAAGGTGACCAGTATATCTACACAGCTAATTCCAATGGTCAATTCTTGGTCCTCATTGCATTTGATCTATCAGTGGTAGTTGACATAGTTGATAATTGGTTTTTCCATCAGAGAAACTTCCTCAGTCTTATGGGAGGAGAATAGACTTGAGTTGGTACGGGAAACCTGCATAAACATGAACCTTTATGGAAAGTATTATTATTATTATTTAGCACAAGGGAGGGCAGAGTCTAGGTCCAACTAGTGAAAGTGCATAGCATAGAGGCTTAGTTAACCTCCTGTCCTTCCCCTGTCTTCAGACTACAGGACTAATAATGGTTCTTACATGTTATCTGCTAGAATAAATCAATCATATCTTAGAATGGGTAGAAAATTGTCATGAAGGATTAACCCACTCTGTATCAGAACAAACAGGAAATCTTAACAAACTTACGGTAACTATGAACAAAGCAAAAAGAATGACACTATGTAAACACAAAGTGGAAGGAAAAAAAAGAAGGAAGACATGGAACGGACACAAGCAAGATGAAAAAGGAAAAGAAAAAATGCAAGAAAGAACTAAAAAGAGGACAAGAAGATGACACTGATGAACATAAGTGAGGAAGAAAGGAGGGAGCGATGAAGGGAAAGCAGCCTGCAAAAGACAGGCAAATAATCTAATCTAGAAAGGACCATCAGTTGTAACAAAAAAGCTTTACCTGGAAAAGCTCATTATAAGAGCTTTTGATGAAAACATGTTTCTATGAAATGAGATTTTTTTAAAAAGTGAATTGCTAAGGCATTATGTGAAAAGTGAGACTGTAGTGGAAAAAAAAATTAATGGAGAACCAAAGGAAATTACAAATAATAAGTAAGTTGAAAAGAAAGAAAATAGAGACACAACTAAAAACTGCATTGGTGACTTACAGGGAAGTCTAAGAAAATCACTTTGAATGTAGAAAAAAATGTAAAGAAATTAAATATATATAAGAGAGAAGAAAATAAAATACATATCAGAAAATATGTTGTACATGGGAATAACTCCACTCCCTGAAGTCGAGAACGGAAAAATAAATAAATAATTAAAATACAACAGAAAAATATTCATTTGGTAATATAACATTTTTCCTAAAGGAAAAAAACAAATTTGTTTATTGAAAGGGCACAATGTTTCATGAAAAGAATTGATATAGAACAAGAAATATCCAGATGTATGCTAATGAAGTTACTGAACTTCAAAGACAAAGGATTTTTCAGACATCCTAGCATAACTATCACATTCCTTATCACGTTCCTTACAAATGAAGGTTAGAAAACGTTATCAGGCTGGCCCCAGGCTTCCAGACATTTTGCATTGCCACATTCATTGCCAGAATGTGGTAGAGCAATTTCCACAAAATTCTGAGAAAAATAAAGAGCAATGCAGTAATGTTTACTATAGAATCCACCAAACCTATCATTCAAGTCTAAAGGCAGTAACTAATATTCTCAAGAATGGAAGAGTACCAATGATCCCCATTGAATGAGATGAGCACAAAAGTAAAATTATTCTATATTTTAAAAAATCCACCCACCCAACAGATGATTAGAAAAACCATGGTAAAGTGGTTTTACACACTGCTAATAAGGACTTAATTCTAAGATGAAGCTTATACAACTGCAGGAAGATAAATATTATAAATGTTGACAAATTTAAAAAGAAAAATTAAAAATAAGAAAATATGTACACATTTCTCTCCAGGTCTTTTTAATGGGGATTCAAAAGATACTGAATCTGGCAAAACAAGAAATAAGAATGTCTCTATATTATTTAAAGTTATGCTAAAAGACCCAGGAGAAAACTTATAATAACATTAATAATTAACATGTGTTAGGAGATATGGTAAGGAAAATAAGTTGAAGGAAGTTAACTTAGTTCTGTCAGCTATTGGCTTCCCAAAATGTCCACGAGAAAAACTGATGTTGATTTTAAGCAAGAAAACCTGTTTATCAGACTTATTACAGCAAGTGAGAACACTATTTTGACAGAGACTGACTATGTCTCAGAGCGGGGAGGTCACATTGAAAGGGCTGAGCTTGATGATATTAATGTGGTCTTGCAAGGCAGGGAACTGATTTGGACTGGATAACAATTATGACATAATAGCTTTGCATTGCTGAGCACAGAGGGGTAAGAGTCTTGAAGTGAATATTGATAAGTAGGCTGCAGTAACTAGCAGCAACAATCTTGATAAGTAAACTGTTTGGGCTGGTTAATAACCTTATCTTTGACAAGTAAGCATTTGGTGGAGCAAGAAGCTAAATTATTTTTGCATAAGCTCAATATTGTTTAACACACAAAAGTAAAGTACTCGGGTTACTTAGCATAAAGACAGGAATGTGGATTTGGGCCAAAATTTCTAGTACAGGAATAGGAAAGTATACTGGTTTCAGTTCGCAATAACCTATTTGGTTGTTCCTTTGCCCTACAGGGGGGACAAACTGTTACCATCTGGGAAAATAACGAATCCAGATCTATACAAGTGTTTATCGTGTCGTGGTCATGTGTCACGTTTCTAATGGTAGTTGTTCCAACATCTCTTAAGTGTCAAATGTCAAATTTTCTTTATTTCCTTCTTTGTGGAATCATTTTATAGAATCGCAGCTGTGCGGCTGCATTCTCTCAGGAACCAAAGACAAAGACCAGATTCTTTGGGTAAAGTTCATGTAAACCTCACAATAGAGGAAAGTTCTTAGTTTGCTTTAGACTCCCAGACTTCAATTGTAGATTCTTCTTTTTTTTAACTAGTAGAATTTTGTCTTATAGAGATGTAAATAATCTCTGTGCAATGAAATACCAAAAAACCCATAGCCAGCGAGTAAATTCAAACTCATAGCAACCGTATAGGACAGAGTAGAACTGCCCCATAGCATTTCCAAGGAGCAGCTGGTAGATTTGAACCACTGGCCTCCTGGTTAGCAGCCAATTTCTTAGCCACTGTACCACGAGGATTTATGTCATGGTTGAATTGTGTCCCCCCAAAATACGTGTATCAATTTGGCTAGGCTATGATTCTCAGTATTGTGTGATTGTCCACTATTTTGTCATCTGATGTGATTTTCCTATGAGTTGTAAATCCTATCTCTGATATTAATGAGATGGGATTAGAGGCCGTTATGTTAATGAAGGAGGACTCAATCTACAAGATTAGATTGTGTTTTAAACCAATCTCTTTTGAGATATAAAAGAGAGAAGCAAGCAGAGAGACATGGGGACCTCTTATCATTGTGCTGAGAATCTCCCTGACCAGGGGAAGACTGAAGACAAGGACCTTCCTCCAGAGCTGACAGAGAGAAGGCCTTCCCCTGGAGCTGAGGCCCTGAATTAGAACTTGTAGCCTACCAGACAGTGAGAGAATAAATTTCTCTTTGTTAAAGCCATCCATTTGTGGTACTTCTGCTATACCAAAACCAGTGCCGTCGAGTCGATTCTGACTCTTAGCGACCCTATAGGACAGAGTAGAACTGCCCCATAGAGTTTCCAAGGAGCACGTTATACAGCAGTACTGTATAATGAAGACATTCAACAATAACCAGTTTTTATCTAACCCAGCAGTCATATTCTCTTCTAAATAACCTAGCTTCTCAGGTGGGTTTTGAACTGGTTATAACATCATATTGGTTCCTTCATTAATTAATTAGTTGAATAATATCTTTGTTCATGTTATATATTACATACCAATGACTTTGCTTTTTTGAAAATTATATTCTAACAAATGTAGGTGACAAACCAGTTTTATTGGCAGTTCCTGTAGCTTGTAACAAAGAGGAACCACAGATAGTTTCACATCATATTACAGCTACAAGGAATTCAAAAATACCCCTCTCATTTCTAATTTGAAATTACAGGTTGTTACTACACTTATATCTACATCATTATTGAAAAAAAATTGTAAAGACAAATTTTGGTATATCAATACAATTGTAATATTTACCATTGTATTTCACTATATTTAAATTTTCTCTGCAATCCTAGGAACATCCTTTTCCTTTAGAATATATTACATGTCTGTCCTGCATCCTTCACTTCTGCATAGAGTACTTTTCCTCTCTTGAAGAACTCCATTCCTACTCTTAATAAATAAAGATTTCAGCAGGTGAGAACATGATCCAAGTCACTCATATCAGAGTTAGTCCTAAAATGTTTCATACTAGAACTAAGTAAAAAGGGTTTTTCACTCTGGTGATACAGCTGGAAAGAACAGAGTTTTAGAAGAAGGGATCAGTTTGATAGTCCATTTTATGTATCAACTTGACTATGCTAAAAACCTGTTGCCATCGAGTGACCCTATAGGACGGAGTAGACCTGCCCCATAAAGTTTCTAAGGAGTGCCTGGTGGATTTGAACTGCTGACCTTTTGGTTAGGAAACGTAGTACTTAACCACTACCCCACCAGGGCTCTAAGGATCTTAAATGTTTCAACTAGGAAGTGACACATGGTCACTAACCATTGACAAAATTAGCCACTTGGCCTGGCTAACCACCAAGGGGCTGGAAATTGTGGGAGAGCACATGAATACACAATGAGCAGGAAAATCTCTCTGCTACTGTGTGGTGCAGTCACATATTCAGAGTTGAATTTAACTGAGTATTTTCAATTGGGAAACCCTGGTGGCATAGCGGTTAAGAGCCTACAACTGCTAACCAAGAGATCAACAGTTCAAATCCACTAGGTGCTCCTTGGAAGCCCTGTGGGGCATTTCTACTCAGTCTCATAGGGTCACTATGAGTTGGCATCGACTCAACAGCAATGGGTTTGGTTTTTTACTTTATTTTCAATTCAGCATAATGAAACAAGAGGGCAAGAGATCCAAGGGTTATTAAAATAATTAACTATAAAAAATTTAAGCTTAGAAACGAGGGAAGAAATGTCATAAGAAGAGTGAGGGAGAATGAATGCATTGCAGTTCTCAAAGGGTCAATGGATTGTTGTAAGCATATTTCTAGAGGAAGAAAGCTGGAAAGACTGGGGTTAGAACACAGTGTAGAATTCATGTAAACTAGAAAAAAGTTTTACATTTTAATGGAAAACTCTGCATCATCTATAGCACATCCTTGCAGGTTATCAGATTCTAGCCCTGTTCATTGTCTTTGGGCTATTTTACAAGTCTTTATAAATTGCAGGTAACTGATAGATATGCAAGTTCTGCCCTATCTGGTAGCAAATTAATTGATTTTCTACTCCCCTATTTTTTGTAGAAGATTTTCGTTTTGTTTTTCATTTGCAATTCATCTCAACATTCCTTTCACCATATATATTTGTGTTCTTTAACTTTTCTATTAAATTGAATACAACATCTGGTCAGTTTCCTAATATATGAGTAAAATATTTTTAACACATGTTCATTTTTATTTCTGTGTATAAGTCATGATTTTACCGTTCTATGAAAATCATTTTTTAACAGAACTGAGATTCTGAAGGGGTGTGTTTCTGTTATTGTTTTTGGTAAATTCTAAGACATGATCAAGGGAACGAGTGGCTGAAGTGTGGTGGAAGATAAGATCATTTCAAACCAAAGAAACAACCCATTGCCATAGAGTTGATTCGGACTCATAGCGACCCTATAGGACAGAGTAGGACTGCCCCGTAGAGTTTCCAAGGAATTCTAGCTGGTGGATTCAAACTGCCGACCTTTTTGTTAGCAGCTGAGCTCTTACCCACTGCAACACCAGAGCTCTAAGATCATTTCAGGAGGCATAAATTCAAATGTAAATTGAAAATAAGAGGTTATAATTCTCCTTGTTAAAAATAAGAGAAAAGTTTCCCTCCTCTCCTCCCCTGTTCTCTCAGAATTCACTTTAGATAATTTTAATCGTAAATACTTTTTCTATCACTTTTTAAAGTAAATTTAACTCAAAGACCAGGCAGCAACCTCTTTAAGATGTACCTTCAGGTAATCCTGCTCTAGAGTTTTCTGGAAAGAGATTAGCATAACATCAGGTGTCCCAAGACCCAAAATGCAAATCTATGTCTGACCTTAAGGACACTAGAAAATTAGCAATTTCATCCTGAACTCATGAATGTAATGGATTGTAGCCACTCGTCTATGCGAAGGGTCAGATTCCTTTCTGTCTTTGCAATTGCTTCAGTGAATTGCCTGTGATGCGTCAGGTTCTGGTTTAACACTTATTCAATAATAAAACTTTTCTTTCTCTTATGTATTTTCTGGTTTGGAAGTAGATTTTATTTTCAGTAACCTTTCTGAAACAGAGGGTGGATCCAGAAATTGAACAGAGAATTGAAAGTCTCAGCTACTACATATTAAAATCCCCAAGAATTAATCAGGAATCCTCCTGCAGAATCTGATGGTAATCCAGTAGCGAAACTATTTGATAAATGGAGGCAAGTTTGGTAAAGAACTGGGGGGAGCATAGTGGATCACATGAGTTGGAATCGAGTCGAAGGTACACAGCTCTCCTTACTAGGGCTGGATATTTTATTTTATTTTTAGTTGACAAAGTTGAGGACTGGCTTGAGGTTTTCTGTGGTGATGGAGGTAAAAAAGAATAAAGGACACATGAGATTAATGCTGATCCTATGGCTAATTATTGAACATAACACAGGTATGCATAGGTAAGCACATACCAGTGAACATCAGTCTTCCAAGAGAAACAGTTAATTTTCAGAGATCATAGTAGTTTAAATACATATATGGGGAAAATAACAACCCTGGATGTACATTAGAATCACTTAAAGATCCTTAAAAATGTACAGATGTCCAGGTTCCATATTCAGAGATTCTGATTTAATTGGTTTCCAATGGGGACTGGCCATTAATATTTAAAAAAAAAAAAAAAGCAAAAAAACTCCTCCAGGTAATTATAACTTGCAACGGGAATGAGAACCACTGGGCTATAGTTACAACTCATTTACTTTGCCAAATAGAGCTTTTAGTATCTGAATCTTTGTTTATGCTTTATTAGCTGTTTCTCTATACCTGAGAAGGACTACAATTACACTGATCTCAGCAGGAATGGGAGGAAGCCCAAGGTGGCAGGACACGGAATTGGCTCTTAACCCCTCCACTGAGGTTTTACGGTTATTTAGGCACCAGGACTGATGTGCTAATTGTAGCTCTGAAAAAATGCCACTAGTTGTGATAACATTAATCCTGGGTCCCTGGGAACAGAATTTACAGACCACCTACCAACGTTTTTCTTGATTTATAGAGCCTGAGTAAAATAACCATAAGAGCCTTTGACCTTTACTCAACTCATACCTAACAAGGAGTATATTATCAGCAGAGTCATCTAATGAAAGGCAGGCCTGGTTACCTTGAGGAATGTCACCACTGTTACACTGGGGATCAAGTGGCAGATAGAATTTCTACCCAGTGCTCACCTCATTGTCAGCCCAGTGGGACTCAACTAATTCAATGTTTATTTCCCAGTTTCTGACTATATAGTTGGAGTTGTATATATTTTATTTGCTATTACTGGCTTAGTATACCTCACTAATACTATCTCTGACACTTGCTACAAAGTACAAAAATTACTACAGTAGGTCAATGCCGGTCTGTAACTGGTATTGTCACACACTGTGTGCCCAGAGGAGTCCTTGGGTGTTGTAAATAGTAAAATGCTTTCAGTACTAACTGAAAGGTTGGCAGTTTGAATGGACCCAGAGGCACCTCAAAAAGAAGGCCTGGTGATCTGTGATGGAGTGTAGTTCTACTCTGTACTCATGAGATTGCCATGAGTTGGAATCAACTCAATGGCAACATTTTTTGTTTGTTTTGTTTTGTTTTTTGTGGCCTAGATGCATTAGCCATAGAGAATATTCAGGTATATAGGGTCAAACGGGCAACACCATACTTCAAATTTTTGGTGTTGTCTTGAAGAATGCAATGTATCATGTGAACCAGTAACCAACATATGATTCTGTTTCTACTATGGTCAGAATACGTTGCTGTGAATGTTAAGAGATGGAGCTGCAGGTAGTTTTTTTTTTTAAGATAATAAAATTTTATTTATTTATTTTATTCTACTTTGGAAAAAAATTTACTGCTCAAGGTAATTTCTCATACAAAAATTTATACACATATTGTTATGCGATACTTGTTGCAATCCGAGTTGGAATCAACTCGAGGGCACTGGGTTTTTTTGTTTTTTGGGTTGCAATCCCTGTATGTGACAGCACACTCTCTCTTTCCACCCCGGGTTTCCCATGTCCATTCAAACAGCTCCAGTCTCTTTCTGTCTTCTCATCCTGCCTCCAGAAAGGAGCCGCCTATTTAGTCCCATCTACCTGCTTGAACTAAGAAGCACATTCTTCACAAGTATTATTTTATGTTTTATACTTCAGTCTGATCTTTGTCTGAAGGGTTGGCTTCGGGAATAGTTTCATTTCTGGATTAATAGGTAATCAGAGGGCCATGTCCTTGAGGGTTCCTCCAGTCTCAGTCAGACCATTAAGTCTGGTCTTTTTAAGTGAATTTGAGTTCTGCACCATACTTTTCTCCTGCTCCATCAGGGACTCTCTGTTGTATTCCCTGTTAAGGCGGTCTTTGGTGGTACCCAGGCACCATCTAGTTCTTCTGGTCTCAGGCTGATGGAGTCTCTGGTTTATGTGACCATTTTGTCTCTTGGGCTAATATTTTCCTTGTGTCTTTGGTGTTCTTCATTCTCTTTTGCTCCAATAGATGTATGTTAGATTGCTGCTCACAAGCTTTTAAGACCCCAGACGCCGCTCACCAAAGTGGGATGCAGAACATTGTTTTAATAAACTTTGTTATTCCAGTTGACCTAGATGTCCCCCAAAACTATAGTCCTCAGGCACGTGCCCCTGCTACTTTGTCCCTCGAAGTGTTTAGTTGTGTTGAGGAAACTTATCTTTTTGTTTAGTCCAGTTGTGCTGACTTCCCCTGTATTGTGTGTTGTCCTTCCCGTCACCTAAGATAATTCTTGTCTACTTTCTACTTAGTGAATTCTTCTCTCCCTCCCTCCCCACTCTTGTAACCATCAAAGAATGTTTTCTTCTGTGTTTCAACCATTTTTTGAGTTCTTATAATAGTGGTCTCACACAGTATTTGTCCTTCTTCCACTGACTAATTTCACTCAGCATAATGCCTGCCAGATTCATCCATGTTGTGAAATGTTTCAGGATTCATCATTGTTCTTTATCGTTGCATAGTATTGCATTGTGCGTATGCGCTTTGTTGGTGGGCATTTATCTGTTGGTGGGCATTTAAGTTTGTTTCTATCTTTTTGCTATTGTGAACAGCACTGCAATGAACATGGTTGTATGTATGTCTACTTGTGTGATGGCTCTTTTTTCTCTAGGATATATTCCAAGGAGTGGGATTGCTGGATTGTATGGAAGTTCTATTTCTAGCTTCCTAAGGAAGTGCCAAATCTATTTCCATAGCAGTTGTAACATTTTATATTACCACCAACAGTGTGCAAGTGTTGCAGTCTCTCCACAAACTCTCCAACATTTACTATTTTGTGTCTTTTGGATTAGTGCTAGCCTTGTTGGGATGAGATGGTATGTCATTATAGTTTTGATTTGCATTTCTCTCATGGCTAATGACAGTGAGCATCTCCTTACTTATCTAAAAGCCACCTGAATGTCTTCTTTGGTGAAGTGTGTGTTCATACCCTTTACCCATTTTTTAATTGGGTTGTCTTTTTGTTTTTGAGGTTGTGCATTATCTTGTAGATCTTAAAAATTAGACCCTGATCGGATGTGTCATAGCCCAAAATTTTTTTCCCAGTCCGTAGGTTGTCTTTTTACTCTTTTGGTGAAGTCTTTAGTGAACATAAATGTTTAATTTTTAGGAACTCCCAGTTATCTAGTTTCTCTTCTGGTGTTTGTGCATTGGTAGTTATGCTTTGTATTCTGTTTATGCCATGTATTAGGGTTCCTAATGTTGTCCCCATTTTTTCTTCATGATCTTTATCATTTTAGATTTTATATTTAGGTCTTCGATCCATTTTGAGTTAGTTTTTGTGTATGGTGTGAAGAATGGGTCTTGTTTCATTTTTTGCAGATGCATATCCAGTTATGCCAGTACCATTTGTTAAAGAGACAGTATTTTCTTCATTTAATGGTCTTTGGGCCTTTGTCAAATATCAGCTGCTCATAAGTACATAAATTTATGTCTGGATTCTTAATTTTGTTCCGTTGGTTTATGTATCTGCTGTTGTACCAGTACCAGGCTGTTTTGACTACTGTGGTGGTATGATAGGTTCTAAATTCAGGTAGTGCGAGGCCTCCCACATTGTTCTTCTTCTTCAGTAATTCTTTACTTATTCAGGGCCTCTCCCCTTTCCATATGAATTCGGTGATTTGTTTCTCCATCTCATTAAAAATGTCCTTGGAATTTGGATCAGGATCACATTGTATCTATAGATTGGTTTGGGTAGAACTGACATTTTCACAATGTAAAGTCATGGCCAGGGTTTGTTGTTGTTGTTGGGGCTTTTTAATTATCTCTTCAATCTCTTCTTTTGTTATAGGTTTACTTAGCTGTTCTATCTCAGTTTGTGTTAGTTTAGGTAGGTAGTGTGTTTCTAGAAATTTGTCCATTTCCTCTAGGTTTTCAAATTTATTGGAGTATAATTTTCATAGTATTCTGTTATGATTCTGTTAATTTCAGTTGAATCTGTTGTGATATCGATCATCTCATTTCTTATTCAGGGTTAGTTGCTTCCTCTCCTGTTTTACTTTTGTCAGTTTGGCCAATGGTTTTTCAATTTTGTTGATCTTTTCAAAAAAACAGCTTTTGGTCTTGTTAACTCTTTCCATTGTTTTTCTATTCTCTGATTTCATTTATTTCAGCTCTAATTTTTATTATTTCCTTTTTTCTGGTGCCGAAGGGGTTCTTCTGCTGTTCTCTATTTGTTCATGTTGTAGGGTTAGTGTTTTGATTTTGGCCATTTCTTCTTTTTGGATGCATGCATTCATTGCTATAAATTGACCTCTTAACAGTACTTTTGCTGTGTCCCAAAGGTTTTTGTAGGATGTGTTTTTATTCTCATATGATTCTATGAATTTCTTTGTTCTGTTCTTGATTTCTTCTATAATCCAGTAGTTTTTTGAGCAAGGTGTTGTTCAGTTGCCATGTATTTGAATTTTTTCCTTGGTTTTTCTGTTATTTATTTCTGTTTTTATGGCTTTATTGTCAGAAAAGATGCTTTGTAATATTTTGATGTTTTGGATTCTGTTATGGCTTGCTTTGTGGCCCAATATGTGATCTATTCTGAAGAATGTTCCAAGTGCCTTGGAAAAGAAGGTATACTTCACTGCTGTTAGGTGGAGTGTTCTGTATATATGTCTATGAGATCAAGTTGGTTGATCGTAGCATTTAGATCTTCCATGTCTTTATTCGGCTTCTTTCTGGATGTTCTGTCCTTCAACAAAAGTGGTGTGTTGAAATCTCCTATTTTTGTGGAACTGCCTATTTCTCTTTTCAATGCATAGAGTTTGTTTTATATATTTTGAAGCCCTGTCATTGGGTGTGTAAGTATTTATTGTGGTTATGTCCTCCTGGTTTATTGACCCTTTAATCATCATATAGTGTCTTTCCTTAACCTTTGTGGTGGATTTTGCTTTCAAGTCTATTTTGTCAGAGATTATTATTGCCCCTCCCGTTCTTTTTTGATTGTTGTTTGCTTGATTTATTTTTTTCCCATCCTTTGAGTTTTAGTTTGTTTGTGTCTTTGAGTCTAAGACGTGTCTCTTGTAGGCAGCATATAGATGAATCGTGTTTTTTTTTTTTTTTTTTTAATCCATTCTGCTACTCTCTGTCTCTTTATTGGTGCATTTTGTTCACTTACATTCAGCATGATTGTTGCTAGGTATGAGTTTAATGTAGTCATTTTGATGTATTTTTTTTGTGTGTTTGTTGACAGTTTCTTTGTTCCACCTAATTTTTTGTGCTGAGTCATTTTTTTTTTATGTATTTTCTTTTTACCTTTTTTCATTTTTGCTGATTTTGTATTTGCTGAGTCTTTATGTTTTTCTTCTTTTTTATTTTGATGTGAAGAATTGTTAGTTCCCTTTGTGGTTATGGAGGTTTTTTTTTTTTTTCATGATTGCTTGTAATGATATATTTTGGAGACTGATAGGTAGAGAAAGAGAGAGAGATGGAGAAAGAAAGAGAGCTGTTTTCCTTTCTATTGTTCTCAGGCTTTCCTGGCTTAGAGATTTTAGTGCCTGAGGGAAGAACTACAGAAGGACTGGACATCACTAGAGATCCTGAATTTGGAGGTGGATGAATTAACTAAGAAAGTCCTTGTGTTCTCTCTCTTTGAAGAGGGTATACAAATCAGACAGAGTTCATGATATGTCAGTTAGGTTTTACCCTATAACGAATCACTCCAAAACTTAGTAGCCTAAAACAAGAAACATTTATTACTCCTTATGATTCTGTAGATTAGATGGTATTTCTTCTGATCTGAGCTATTTTGGCTCATTCGTGTGGCCATCTGGAAGATGTGCTGGTGTGAGGTGGTCTAGGATAGCATCACTCATATGTTTGGCAGGCTGTTAGATCTAGGAGGTCTCAACTGTGACCACTTGTCTATTCTTCATGTGATTGCACATCCTCCAGTACATCAGCCCAGGCTTATTGACATTGTTTTCACATAGTCTTAAAGAGGAGCAAAAGAAAGTAAATCTAATGAGCAAGACTTTTCAGGACTTCTGCTTCCATCTTGCTTGCAGATGTCCCATTAGCCAAAGCAATTTACAGGGTCAAACCTACAGTCAATATAGAATTACATGAATCAAAAAAGAAAATCATTGTAGCTCTTTTTGCAAACTATTTCCCACACTTGTTCACAACTGACAAGACCACATTTCCTTATATAAAAGAGCGATTTTTAGACAGATATTGGAACTAGTACTACTAACCAGAGAATAAAGAAACAGGCTTGGAAAACAGGGAAGAATCAATGAGGATCTTTAAGTTTGGAAGGAAAAACAACGTAGTCAAAATAATAGTATTATATGCTACAATACTTGCTAGACATTCCATATTTTGGGGCATCACAGATGCTTTTGTAAGGCAGAACAAATCAATTCTAACCAATCCTTCACCTTATCAGCTCTTGATTGAAATCTTAGGTGTGGCCAAGAGTAGATCACAGTAATTAGGATAGTGGAGAACTTCCACCTTTATTTTTTCATAGTGGAGGCAGGGAAGGGCATCCCACTAATTCTACAAATAATGATGAATCACTCTAAAATAGGAAGGGCAGATATTGAAAAATCACACACACATATTGACACACACACACATGCAACACGTACACAGAATGGGCACTGTGGGGAGATGGTGTTCAGTTGCATCATTTTGAGAAAAAGCCTACTCAATCTTTCAGCTCTAGGAATTTGAACCTTGGGAGTAGTGGCACAAATGAGCAAAAACTTGAAGTTTTTTTAAAATCACTTTTTGTATCATGAAAATGTTCCTGGCCTTTCTGAAGACTGATTTACCAGCTTTTCCTTTGCTATTGTTGTTGGGTGCCAGTCAGGTCAATTCCAACTCATAGCAACCCCATGTGGCAGGGCAGAACTGCTCCATAGTATTTTCTAGGCTGTACTCTTTACTGAAGCAGATCTTCAGGTCTTTTCTTTTGCAGAGCCACTGGGTGGATTTGAACACCAATTTTTAGGCTAACATCTGAGCACCTAACCCTTGCACCATCAGAGTTCCTTTTTCGTTTGCTAAGATCAGCTATATGTATAATCAAAAACACACACTCATACAGAAACTGAGGTAGAAAGAGCAAAAGAAACACATATGCAAAATTAATGAGATTTGCATCTCCTACTCTTGTCCACTTTATTCTGCCCATGCACATTCGTAATTTCTTTCATTTCTTTAGGACTGAGCAAATAGATTTTGAATTCAATCATTACCCTTCCTATATAACAGCATCAGTATCAATGGAACGATCCATCTTTGTTATCTAAACTCAAGTTTGTGGCTTTGAGTAGGAAAACAAAAAAAAGAAAACTTTTGAAGTAAAAGAATGTTCTTACCTTTCCTTCCCCATTTCTACTCAGACATGCATTTCTTTTTCACTTCGTGCTCTGGCACATACTCACACATAAGCATAAAAAATTAGAAACACGCATTTCTTAAATAGTGTGTGGACCAACCGAACACAATTAGTTTAAAAGACATACTTTCTCAGTCGTTGAGTAATATGTGGTATCCAGCATTTTTTAGCATTTATAAGATAAAGCCTGTTAGTCAACAAATATTTTCAAAAATCAATAATCCAAGGGTTAGGGGAATAGAGATAGGGCCATGTATCCTGACTTTGGGAAGTGTACAGTCTATCAAGGAAAACAAACATTAAACAAATGCAACTTAATTATCGGGTCCTCCGTTTCCTCTTCAGGAATTACCTTATATGAGAAGAAAATGAACTTGTCTCAAGTCTCATACTGAATCACCTGATAGTAGTTTGTGTGTGTGTCCCATGTCTTCCTCCTCATCGCTGTCAGCTTTGTCTTGAACCACAGGTCATTTTATTGTTGAACACTATGCAGGCCCTTTATTCCCCAAGTATCAGACAAGAACAGGGGCAACAGAAAGCAGTTTCTCCTCCCCACCACCTACATGATACTTATAATGAAGCTGTACTGAAAGAATGTACCCTAGGGATGCAGGTCCCCTCCCCTAGTGCTTTAGCTGTAAGTTTTCCTGGAGGTAGATGATTATGTAATTATATGCTGGCAATATCTAATCTTAGGTCCCAGATGGGGAGGTAATTTTTTTTTTCCTTTGACACCATTAAAGCTGACCATAGACAGTCACATATCTTGAGACCAGACTGTTTCAAGAAGCCTCCCTCTTCCTCTTCTTTGCCTCTTCTTCTGCATTTGACCTCTCCAGATTCTTCCCCTTCCCAACCATATAAGCCTCAGAGCCCTTTGCCCATTTGTTCCCAAGGCCCATGACATATTTATGGGGCTATACAGGCGTGGAACAGATCTCTGGGTCAACTCACCAGGGGAAGAAGGACATTTTACACTTTCCTCTCCATCTCAATTACAGTCTATGTAATATAACTAAAGAAAATACCACTTGGTACATGCCAATTATTCACTGACAGCTACAGCCCTCAATGAATTCATTTTTCCTCATTGACTCATCACAACAAGTTTCTTTAAGTAACAGAATTTATTGAAGATTTGGGTCAATGAGGGAGGAAGGGGCAGATACATTGATGTATAACACAGAGAAAACATTTAAAACAAATATCAGATATGTTTTTCATAAAAATTCATTTTATCACCTCCAGCACTGAAAACTTCTCTGTCCAAAGCTTCTCCCAGCTCACTCCTGTACTCATCTACCACCTGTCATATGTTGTTCAGACCTTCCTTCTCTTACTATCCTCCTCAATAGACTTATTCTTTTTTCTTCTCTCCAAGTCTCTTTTGTTTTCTTCTTATGCAGGTTAGTTGAACTGCCACTTGTCTAGCTCCAGCCCATTCAGGTTATTTCCACAGAAGCTTCTCTTTTAGCCAAACATGCCCAATAGTGTATTCCTATGAGTCTGAACTGATTGGATGGCAATGGGTTTGGTTTTTAAATAGGAGGTACATTCTCTCCCTGAAAGGAATTCTGTAATCAGATTTTAAAAGTTTGTTTCTTCCTTATTATCAAATACTTAAGGGTCACTATGAGTCGGAATAGACTCAATGGCAACTTTTTTTTTTTTAATCATACTACTACTAATAAGTATGATTACGATTTAGTTCAAGTATGGCTCTCAATAAATATTTTTGCATAACTAAATGAATAGTGGATACATAGAAGTTAGCCAAATCTAGGGGATAATAATTTGAGGCAGAAGAAATAGCGCAGGTACAGTGTTTATTAGGGAAAGAGAAGGTGGCATACTTGAAAAACTGAGAATTCATTGTAAGTGGGAGATAGTGATCAAGAGGTGAGATGGAAGAGGTAAAAGCACGGATCAGATTATACCTATTAGGCCTGCTAGTTTATTTTGGTCTTTTTTGTAAGAGTAATGAGAAGCCTTTAAATGATTTTAACCAAGAATCAACTTAAATTTTGGAAAAAAAATTTCTCACTACAGTTTGGAGAAAGGAATGGAGAAGTGCAAGACTGGAGTTAGACTTATTGGTGTAGCCCTGGAGTAAACTAAGAGTTTCTATCTATTGTCCGTATCTATAACGATTTTCCCCTACAAACATCATTTTCTAATTTCATTACCCAGATACCGCTGCCAGTGGTGTCAAGCTCCTCAGAGCCGTTGACAGAGCCATTTGGTATGAGTCCTGGCTCAAGATCAAGCTTGACACATACTCCCATCAGCAGAGCCTTCTTTAAGCAAGTGTTTTGCTTTAAATTGCTAAGCAAGCAATGGGCACAAGCACAACTTTATCATTAGCGACCCATAGAGCACCATCCCTGCCATGACACAAAATCACAGAGTTGATGCTGGTTGACCATTTTTCTACTTGGCCAAAACGCCCTACCATTTAGCTCTTGAATGCCCCAGGGCTAAGCAGCTGCCTCTTTAAAAGTGAGTACAGGGCACCACAGCAGAGTGTAAGATACGGCAATCACAACACAGATATGTTTAGAGACATGATCAATATTCTATACACAAAACAAATTACTTACCCTTGATAATCATCTACAGCCTCTAATTTATTCTATGATGATATTGGAAGAGTTACAAAAAGCAATTGGTTTGAGACTCAGATGAAGATTGTCTTCTATCTATGATACAGACAGATGTTAAATTACTTGGCTAAGTTACTTCCAGGTTATATGAATTCGGTAATTGGTGGCTACTTCAGATAAAGGAGTAAACGAAAAGATGCTGTTAGGGAATACTGGAAGACGCCAGGGAAGTCTGATTCTTTTAATATCGAAAAATTGCTCTGAAAGCCCAAATAATTATGAGGCAGGGCCAAAAAAACAAACAAACCTACTGCCGTCGAGTCGGTTCCGACTCATAGCGACCCTATAGGCAGGGCACCTCTTGTAAATACCATTTAGTAATGGTCATCTAAGAAAAACTTTACAAATGTTACAGAACTCTTTATACACTAAGCTTTTTCACTTACAGATTCTTTTTTTATTTTTCCAGTATCTTTCACCTTTATTTTTCCTAGAACCCAGACACGATTGTCTCAGAGGCGGTAAGCGGCTCAGTGCTACTTAAGTCTCAGTTTAGACTCTAAGTGCTGCGTTGTTTGTAAACGTGAAAATGCACATTTCGAAAAGTGGGAAATTGAGGAGATTATAATAAACTCACTCAGTAATACCACACAAAACTAAGTTCTATACGTAAAAGGGCCTTTATTACAGAACGCGGCCTTCTTCCAAGGCCGCTTGTATATAAACAGTACTAGTTACTTTCACTTTTCTGTCCTAACCAATATTAAGCATTCCAACCAACCCTACTCCCGTTGCTTTTCCACCAGGTTCTTAAAGACCCCTCTCCTTAGACAGGTGAAAAAAACACTCAATTGCTGCTTGAAGCATTTCAGTTAACCCTGAATAGTTTTAGCAGAGAAAACAGAATTATAAAGCTTCAGTGTTGACCAAAAGAAGACAATGATTTCTCATCAAACTTTGTTTTAATGGGTCTCAAAATTCTGTGACAGATTTTTGGTCAAGTTGTTTCCATTTAAAAAGTACTAATTTAAAAACTAATAACTTAAAACTGCCACAGACCCAAAAGAAGCAAATGGTCCACAAAACATTCTTTTCCTTCTGAATGCTTTACAATGCATGGTTATCATTAACCAATCTTTTACTATTAAACTTAAATGGTCAGTTGAGACAAACAGTTCTGAGACTCTTCCTCCATCACTGGTTAGGACTGGGGTGGCAGGTGTTATGGGTAACAGTCATTCAGCCTTCTGAGCTTCCTGAGCAGGCTTGGTGACCTCGCCAGCTCCAGCAGCCTTTTTGTCCGCTGCCTTGATGACACCATGGCAGCTGTCTGACTCATACGGCGAACAGCAAAACGGCCCAAGGAGGACAGTCAGAGAGGCTCTCAGTACACGTGGGCTCGCCAGGAGCCATGTTAATGATGGCAGCATCTCCAGACTTCAAGAATTTGGGACCATCTTCTAGCTTCTTGGAAACGCTGGTGGCATAGTGGTTAAGAGCTATGGCTGCTCCCCCAAAGATGGGAAGTTTGAATCCACCAGGTACTTCTTGGAAACCCTACGGGGCAGTTCTATTCTATCTGATAAGGTCACTAGGAGTTGGAATTGACTCAAGGGCAATGGGTTTGGTTTTGGTTTTCTAGCTTCTTACCAGAATGGCAATCAATCTTCTTTTTGAGCTCAGCAAATTTGCAAGCAATGTGAGCTGTGTAACTATCCAGCACAGGGGCATAACCACCATTGATTTGGCCTGGCTGGTTCAGGATCATCACCCGAGCAGTGAAGCCAGCTGCTTCCATTGGTGGGTCATTTTTGCTGACACTAGCTGCATTGCCACAACGAATATCTTTGGCAGAGACATTCTTGACATTGAAGCCTACGTTGTTCCCAGGCAGAGCTTCGCTCAAAGCTCCATGGTGCATTTCCATAGACTTTACTTCAGTGGTGACATTGACTGGAGCAAAGGTGACCACCATGCCAGGCCTGAAAACACCAGTCTCCACCCTGCCCACAGGGACAGTGCCAGTACTACCAATTTTGTAGACATCCTGGAGAGGCAGATGAAGGGGCTTGTCAGTTGGACGAGTTGGTGGCAGGATGCAATCCAGAGCTTCAAGCAGCATGGTTCCATGGACATTACCATCCTCATGGGTGACTTTCCATCCCTTGAGCCAAGGCTTGTTGGCACTTTGTTACAGCGTGTTGTCACCATTCCAACCAGAAATTGGCACAAATACTACTGTGTCAGTGTTGTAGCCAATTTTCTTAACCCTAACACTTTGTTATTTGCTCAGTTTTCAGTTTATCTAAACTGTGTCTGTATAGGTAAAATTGCCAGAAGGACTCACTGTTCAGGAAGCCTATAACATTTTGCAGATCTTGTACTATTACTCGTAGCTCCTCTGGCTGTAGGGTGGGTGGCTCAGTGGAATCCATTTTGATAACAATTAGTTGTTTCACACCTAATGTGTAAGCCAGAAGGGCATGCTCACAGGTCTGCCCATTCTTGGAGATACCAGCTTCAAATTCACCAACACGAGCAGCAACAATCAGGACAACACAGTCAACCTGTGATGTTTCTGTAATTAGGTTTTTGATAAAGTCTCTGTGTCGTGGGGGCATCGATGATGGTCACGTAATACTTGTTGGTCTCAAATTTCCACAGGGAGGTATCAATGGTGATACCTCGCTCACGTTCAGCTTTCAGTTTATCCAAGATCCAGGCATACTTGAAGGAGACCTTTCCCATCTCAGCAGGTTCCTTCTCAATTTTTTCAATGGTTCTTTGTCAGTCCCACCACATTCGTAGACGAGCTGACCTGTGGTGGCAGACTTGCCCGAATCTATGTATCCAATGGGGATGATATTGATACGGGTCTTTTTCTTTTGCATTTTGGCTTAGACTTTGCAATAGTTTTCACCAACACCTGTGCTATTGCAGCAAATCTGTTGAGAAAAAGCTCCAACAGATTCTTAATAATACACTTTTAAAAGTTTGTTATTTGCAGTAGCTGAATGTCAATATTTCAGCAAACTCAAGAAAAAGGAAAAAAAAAAAATCATGACCCCCAAATGAATTTCTATAAAAATAAAATTACTTTATTAAGAGTGTTAAACTTTTAGTACAATCTAATAAGTGTCACAACTATATTGGAAAATAGGTAGAATTTTTCAAAAGACAGATTTCTTATTTTAAATATCCGTGCCTGACACGTTTACATTCAAAAGTGATCAAAGAACTATCTTTTTCTCTGTTAATTTAGGATTTTTACTCTTCTT
The DNA here is from genome assembly GCF_024166365.1 of Elephas maximus indicus. Taxonomy (NCBI): domain Eukaryota; kingdom Metazoa; phylum Chordata; class Mammalia; order Proboscidea; family Elephantidae; genus Elephas; species Elephas maximus. The sequence goes on from NC_064842.1 coordinate 62,516,883, forward strand.
CTTGCTTCAAATTAAGTTCTCTCAAGAGGAATGAGAAGTGTTCACACTGATTTAGAGGACTTTGAGTAATTAAAAAAAAAAAAATTCCCTTCCTTTACTTTAGACATTATAAATCAAACACAGCTTCTTAATTATCTTTAGCAACATGTTTTCCAGGCTAAATGTCAGTCATTTCATACTCACTTCACAGCATGCTGTTCACCCAAAACATTAAAAATCAATTAATCTTCACTAAAAAAAAATTATAAAATAGTATTTTTTTAAAAAATCAAATCATTCATTGGCCCAAAATATGTAAAGTTGAAGTATTTTTTAATTGTTCTTCCTTTCTACTTCTTTTATTTCCAGATTTGAATTCTCAGAAAAGGTAATAAATATTTTTATTACTTCAGTTATTTCTGTATTTATATTATTCACTTGGATGGATATTTATAAAATCTTTCATTCTGAGACTTTAGACCGTTTCTGCATTGGGCATTATTCTAGATAAAAATAAATTTTAATTGAATTAAGCCACCTAGATTATAGTGTTTATCTATCACTGCAGGAGGGCCAAGCCTGTCCTGACTAATATGTTATTATAAAGTATCAGTTTCTTTGTGAGATCATATGACAAATTGACAGATATTTTGGGGTCTTATTCTGTTCTATTAAAATTTGGAATCTATTACATTTGACACAACAAGGTGCAATTTTTGAAATAATAACAATAAGCAGTAATAAAAAGTACTTATAACTGTAGAATTATTACTTTGGTCATATATAAATTCAGTGTGCATATATGACCATGCACGATATTTACAAACCCCAACTTCAGTACTTCCTTCAGGTCTAGTGAAACAGCGTCCCATAGGCACTGCCTTATCGCAAGCTCAGAGTTTTCAGAGAAGAAAATACATTTTTGTATTGCGATGACCTGTCTTAATTACCTAGTGCTACCATGATAAATGCCACAAGTCCCTGTCAGGGTTTGGTCGTGTCAGCTTCTTCTTTGGGCCTCTCTCCTAGTTTCCGGTGTCTGCCGGCAGTCCTTGGAATTCCTCTGCTGGAAATCCTTGGCATTGCCTTCCTTGTAGACGGGTTCTCACACGGCCTCTGTCTTCCCCTTGTGCGTGTCTGTGTCAGTTCTGCTCTTTTTATAAAATACCACTCAGAAGAGATTAAGTTTAGGATTCAGCTACTCTCATAGGCTCTCACTAAAATAAAAAACATAATCTCTATTTCCAAACAGGATTAGTTTTACAGGGTTGTGGAGTGGTGGGGGGAGGGGGGATTAGGACTGCCGCGTTTCTTTTTGGGGAACACAATGAAGTCCATAGCATGGCCCAATCAAGCTTTCGTATTCCGCATGAATATAAATAACATAAAGATCATTGAGTGGCAACCTATCAATTTAAAAATGTTTTCTTTTGCAATTGTACTTAATTTTCAAGTGCAAAGGTACCTGGCCTGGTATCACGTGAAATAAAACAGGTGTTTTATATACATGGTGGCAAAAGAGGAAAATAAAAATTTTGTATGAAACTATATTTCTTTGGGATTTGAT